>NC_134095.1:62502148-62802148 GCF_000715075.1 Nicotiana tabacum
GAAGAGCTGCTGATTTTGTGATTGCATATCATCGTAGGCTTGCCCAATTGTCTGGAACAAACGAATCTCTCTAATCTTTCAGATTGTTTTACAAAGCTAGTGCTCTATACAACTGACCTATAAGCACATACAAGTTAAGCAGTAAACAGACCTCAATCTCAGAGAGGTAGGCCTCAGTTTCTTCATGCTTGGACTTCAAGACTTCCGAGAGTCTAGACCGTTCCCTGAAGTAACAAGAACTAACAATCTTTGTGAATATTCTTCAGGACTCTAATTCATTATTACAAGGAACAAGGAAAATTCGACTTATTGGTATACTTCTTGTATACGGGCGAGTTTTTGCCCTTTTTTAATGAATTTTATTACTTTATCAAAAAGGGAACAAGGAAAAGAAGAGTTCTATCAAATTGATAAAAAGACCATATATACTTTAAAGCTTCTCAACACTAAAAATGCAAATAATCCTATTACTTGCCCGTTGCAATCTTGAACCAATTTATATGAAAGAAGCTAGAAAAATAAGCCCACAGGTATATGGAAGAACATAATGAGCATCGACTACGGCATTTATCTCAGAATCTCATGACCCAGATGGACCTGCTGGTGAAATCCAGGTCAAACGCCCATAAGCATCATAACTAACAAGCATCCTAGAAAAGATTCATTCTCCCAACATAACTGACCAGTTATATACAATACATCAGCAGCGAAGGTGTGGATCTCAAGATCTTCCTTATCTCGACAATTCCATGAAGCTTGCACCATAGAATATTCACCCCGAACACTCTCCAGGGCCATCTCTCTCCAATGCCCAAGGTACTCTCCTAAAACCATCAAGATCTCCTGGCGAATACAAGATTCTTACTGCAACTTTGATTGGTAAACATGCTAGAAGTGAAATGAAGCCGGAGGCATGGGTATCCTCACAACCGGGCTAAAATCCACTCTTCCCACCAATAGTGGACTTGTGCCCCTTCAACCATTACTTTCGACTTAAGAGTTTTTCATGTATGGGAATACATAATAATTTCAGCTCCTATTTAGGAAGATATCATAATAATTTCAGCTCCTATTAAGGAAGATGTTATCTTAGGTTTAAGCACACACACACGGACAATTTTCTGAATGATCTACCAACAGCACTATGATGACTCGTCATTCAATATAACAAGTGGTTGAACAGACCTTTTAGAAGCATCCAACTTCTGTCTCAGCTCTGCAATCTCAGCTTCTGCAGCAGCTAGCTTCTGCTGGGAGTTAGCCTCGGCTTCGATAGCAGATTTCACTCTTAATTCCAAATTGTGCTCATCAAGAGAAGTCTTCAGACTTTGAACACAAGCCCAAGCCCTGTACTCAGAATCCCGAGCCTCAAAAACATCCCTGCAGTCACCATGGTAATGTTTGGAAGCATAGCGCACCAATTATTTTATCAAAAATCAGTGAAGAAAAAGATCCATTCAAGTCAGATATATGCCCATTGAGGATCTACATACCTAAAATATATGAAATTCAATAGCTCATAAGGAAGGATTTCTATCAAAGAACACTAAATGCTATTTCATTATTAAAAATTGGAAGAAGAGATTCTGCAAACAGTGATTGTAAGGACTTCAGTGCAAATAGGAAAGTATTGCAAGCTGGCCCAGAAACTATTGTTATCACCAAAAAAAATGAAGAGGAAAATATTCATCAATTCATTTTTTCTCCAAAAACCATCTTGAAGGTCAAACATGGACATACAATTTGGTCAAAAGTGCCTTTGGCAGCTCAATTGCAATTACAAGCACCGTAAGAAACCAAAATGACAATGTGATATATCCAGTTAAATACATTTGATTTACAAGCATGATGTTGGACGAAAGAAACCTCCCCAGACCCCACTTTGTGGGATTACACTAGGTCTGTTATCGTTGTTGTTGATGTTGGAGGGAAGCATGTCATATTCAGAAATATAAAGGACGAAATGTTTTCTACATCGACACATCAGTTATCATTATAAGTTTAATCAAGTCACTTAAACCAGAGCCCTAATACATGCACCTCAGTTTCATATGTACACATGATATAACAAATTCCAAGCTAAACCCATCATTGCATAAGGCACAATATGGCGCTACAATTTAAAACAGAAATTATTTGAGAAAATCCATCATCACACTAATCCAATGTATATAACGAAAATATTTCAAAAGAAATAACACCTAATGTCACCCCCCTGTTTACTGCTCAATTCTAACTTCCAGTAAACACTAACTGAGCCCAACCCTTCTTTATTTCCCCTGCTTTCCTCAATGATTAATTAAAAAGCAATTAGTCCACAAAAGGCACCAGTAAACTTTAACAAAGTAAGTGACTTCACTTAGTCACAAGAAAGTGACTTCACTTAATCACAATAAACACATTAAGCGTGCACCAGTAAACTCTTAAAAAATAAAAATGACTTACACTTGATCACAATAAACATTTAACCATGCCTTACCTTGAGAAAGCCGATTCACGCTTATACATCTCCCAAATAAGCTTTAACTGCATATCACTCTCTTTCAAATCATTAACCTGTGGCAAGAAATTCAAACCAAGGAGCAAACATGTTAAAATTTGTACTCTGTCAAGCACCTGAAACCGAAAACACTCATAGAAGAGGCCAAAAAAATGCAAGTGAAATTCTTACCCAGATGCAATGAAGTAAAAACTAACAAAAAATTAATAAAGCATCCAACAAGAGCAGCATCCAGAAAATAGATGATGAAAGACTGCAGAGAGATTGGAGCAAAGTTGAACATACCATAGCTTGTAACTTCAGCATTTCAGTCACTTGGGAAGCTGATTTGGCAGACAGCCTTTCTAGCTCTTTAGACTATTGAAAAGCCAAACAAAACCTTAATATTTAAATAGCTAACCACTTGAAAAATAAAGGAATAGGAAAAATTAGTGGATTAGCACCAAAACCTTTTGGTCAAGAATACTGGAAAGTGACTGAACATCAGCTCGTAGTGAATGAACATCTGAAGCAGTCTCCTTGTAATTACTTAGTTGATTCTGCATATTGCCCATTGTTTCAGGGAATGAAGAAACCAAGTTTTTAAATTCTGCAATAATTTCTTTCCTACCTGAAACAAATGGCATCTAAAGTTATATAATGCTGCCAGTTACCACATTGGAGTACACATTTTAACCAAAAAAGGAACGGTAATCAACACCAACTGCTTTTTCGGTATACCAGGTTCTCGTGATGCTTCTTCCAGCTTAGCCTCAATCATACTTCTTTCTTGCATGTGTTTCTGTATCTCCATTTCCAGCCAGGCTATTCTGGAATCAGCAACAGTGGAAGATCGCCGAAAAACATCAATTAAATCATTCTTCAAATTCATTTCTTTTTCCCTCCAAGAAAGATTGTCTTTCTCCACCTATTTAATGCCACAAATTTAAAACAAGATAAACCAAATAAAGAACAAAATACAAGTGAACTACCAACCAGCTACAACCTGTAGTTTCTCGTATAGGGACTGATACAGAGATGCATCTGCTTTAGCTTTCTCCAGTTGATCTTTAACCAAGGCATATGGTTGGGAAGAGCATATGACTTTCACATTCTTTAGTTTGTTCTGTCAAGAAGTATCCATTCAAAACAATAGTGAAGAAGCACACAAACGAGGTACTACAACAGTAAAACAGCAAGAACACTAACAAACAACAGAGTGGAAGAAGGAAATCAATCAAACCAAAGTTAACCTGTAAGTTGGACAACTGCTTCAATATATCTATCCTTTCTTCATGAAGACGCTTGAGTTCGAATAAACGAAAAGAAGATTGGTCCTGTAAACAAGATCTTGTTCATATAAAACACTCACCTACTTAAGTGGGATCAAACATGAGTGTAGACGCACAAACCAGTAAATTACCAAATACTCCTTAAGAGTGGTCTCCATATCATGCATGTCTCTCTGCTTATCTCTCGCCTTATCATTACCAGTGTGCTTATTTCCAAGATTCAGGACAGGGAAATGGACCCCCTTGGCAGCATCTTTCTCTGCTTTTAGAATTGCCAATTTGCTATTACTTTCGTCCAAATCCGCAATAGTTCTCTCCAACTCCCCTTCATAATAAACGAAATGAAAGTTAATCTTGAAAGCCAACCTTAGGCCCATATGGAATCAATATTCATAACGCACCACCAAAAGTTGACAGTTTTGACTGAAAAGCCTATAGAATAAATCAGATAAAGCACATGAAACAAATTCTAAAATGCATTTGCTTGATCACAATAATGCATTTGATATTCGTAATACAGCACAGATAAAGCACATGAAACAAATTCTAAAATGCATTTGCTTGATCACAATAATGCATTTGATATTCGTAATACAGCACAGATGGTATGTCCAATGTTTTCATTTACTTAAACATACAGGTGAAGATATATCTTTTTGCTTCCTACTTGTATTTAAACCAAGGCTTGAGAAAACCTCACAAGGAAAACCAAAACAAAAATTAAAAACACATGGCAAAGGACAATAGCTGTTAATAATTCTACCAGTTCTGCATTTATTGTCTCAGAAATCTGACTTCATGATTTGATGACTAAAGTGAAAGTCATCCTATACACTACAACCATATCAGAATAACAATACTAAATGAAAAAAAAGTGGTAGTCAAAATAACCACGCCAAAGTGACCAGAGTTCTGCCGGTAAAAACGAAACATTATAAGTTTAAACAAATCAATGAAGGCAACATGCTCAGGTAAACAGTATTGACTAAATTAAACAAGTTGGCACCTACGATGACAAACTGGAACGTAGCATTTCCAATTTCCAGAGTATTTTGAGTTTTCCAATAATAAAATGTCAAAATATTTAGCATTAATTAAATCATAGTTGACTCAAGAATAGGGAGTTACCTCTTAAACGCTTAAGCTCGGCTTTATTCTTAGCATCGGTATCTTTATGGCTCTGTAATGCACCAGCCAGGGATCGATGCTTCAGATGAAGTTCATTTATTGCTTGTCTAAGATTTTTAACTCCTATATGCAAATCATTTGATGACTTTTGGAGGCATGACCCTACAGAGCAAAAACTTAAAATATAAAAAATCTGGAGAAGGAATAAGGCAGCAGTCTCAGTGAAAAGAAAAAACATTTGAAAACTTTTTACCGTCTTCAGGAAGCACCTTGAGAACCGCAGCACACAACTTGTCCTTCATTTGCCAAATGTCATCTACAGTGGCTACTATATTCTGCAATATTTTCATGATCTTTTCATCATCCATTTGCTTGTGTTCATCTTCCGTTTGAGTTACATTGTTAACAGCAGAGCTGCTTTCAGTTGCACCAGTTTGTAACAGGCGACTTAAGAAAGAATCCTCACGTGCATAGAAAGAACCATCTAGCAACAAGGTGATAATGAATAGATAAGAGAAACAAAATTGATGCAATTTCAGAAACCTAAAGCTACAACTTTTTTCTTTTTACTGGGATGACCAAATAGCACCAACTCTAAGTTAAAAGAGAAGGAATCTTCAGAATAAATCTATCTTACCATAACAATACGCATGAAAACAGCTTTAGAAAAACACAACATCAGCAATAGCACTTCTACCAAATTCTTAGTATTCAAGGTAAGACAACGAGAGGTCTATATTTTGGGGTCCATCAACAGTATTAAGTACGCTTAGATAGACATAACAAAAAAATAACAGCAGTGTGCAGAGAATAAGACAATATTGGCTAGATGGCGAAAAGGATGAAAACAAAAAGCACGAAAAACTGTACTATATACCCTGGTGTTTCAATGTGAGAGAACGTTCTGCACCATACCCTGTAACCCAAGGCATTAGAGTTCACCATCTGCTTTTCGAAAACCAACACCCAACCTGAAGAGCTTATGAGGAAGGAAAAAAGCACCTTACAGTATAGAATCCTATCTCTTTCCACTATAGTAACTTCTGTGCTTTATTTCAAGAGTTCCGAGAAGATAGATAAAAACTAGAACAAGGTAGTGAAGAGAATGGAGCTTAAGATCACTGCAAAGTGCAAACCTCCTGTGAGGCTTAATATTGTATCCCCAGCACTATAGATTCATTGATAATCTCAAGTTGAGCCACTAAAGGGATACGATGGCCTGTAATTACTGCTGTTATTGTTTGTCGATTTATTTTTACCGTTCCTTAAGCCGAGGGTCTATCGGAAACAGCCTCTCTGCTATAGGGTAGGAGTAAGGTTGCGTACACACTACCCTCCCTAGACCCCACGTATGGGATTAAGCTGGATTGTTTGTTTGTTGTTGTTGTTGATCCGATGGCCTACAAATTTACCTAATTAACACTACCAACGGTCTACCCCCGCGTTTAATATCTTTGCTTCTTGTTCCTACCGAGTAAAAAAAAAATGCTAAAATTAGTATTCAACAATCATTAATGAAAGAAGTTAGTTATCATAGCTAACTAAGTTATAAATAGTTAGAAACCAGCATAGACTGTTACATCAAAATCTTCTTCTATGACAAACTTAGATAGCAACCATATCCTTTAATCCTCAGTGAATCAGAACCTTCTAACCTTTTCAGAAAAACACATTATGTTCCTTTTTAGAAGGAGATGGAAGAGAATTTGGGAGTTAACAAGGAACAAAAACTAGCATAAATGAGCATCTCTCACCTTCTGTACTAGACTGATGGTTACTTGCATTTCCATGTCTTAACGAATCCTTTGAACGGATGGAACATACTTCCAACTCACCAACCAACTAGTAAAGAAGCAAGTCAAAAGTTACATTCAAAAACACGCTATACAGGACACGGATAAGTATGTCCATGCATGTAAAAAATGCCTATCCTGACAGTACAGCTATAGAGAGCACAAATCTACACTAAATAACAGAATCATGCTTAAGCATCTAAATGCTGAAACCAAATACAATACCTCTTCCCATGATTTCTGAATAACTGCTAGACTGTTATCATATGGCTTTTGTTTATCCCTGAATTCAGAAAATTTATCTTCAAGAACCGCAATCTCAATCTTCTGAGCTTCTAGCTTTTGAGAGAGCTTTTGGTTTTGATGTAGTAGGACCGCAGTATCAAGCTATAGTAAGCAAGAATAATAAACATGAACGAAACAAAATGTGTTAGGGCAGTATAACAAACCAAACTAAAATACAATCAGAAAGATGGAGAGACCTTTTGGCAATTTTATTTCCATGAAGGTGAAGACTAAACAATTATGTCTCAGATAAGAAAGAGCAAATGGAAAAAAGACACACGTCTGATTGGTTTAAGGGAATATGAAGGAAAAGTGAACCACATAAGAATGATTCCAGCCTATGCATTCTTTCAATTCCTTTACGTTCATTTCCATACTAACAAGTCACCCCCCTTTGAGAGGAGTTGCCTACAGTATCTTGCAGGTGGTTTTCCTCTTGCATGTTAGATGCAAAAAGGTAACAATTCTCAAATGGTCAAAGTATATATCAAAAAAGAAGGAAAAATAGGAAAAACATAGTTTTGAAGGGATAAAGGGCTGCTCAGCGCACCAAGTACCCAGTTTTCATGCAAGCCTCGGGGAAGGGGTGTGATGTGGGCAGCCTACCCTCACACAAGCATCAATGGCTAATTCACTCAAACGCTTAACCTATATGTCACACGGAGGCAATTTTACCGTCTCTTCAAGGCTCCCCTTCTTAGTTTTGAAGGAATAACAAGGAAAAATAAAGACAACTACGTGAGAAGGATTGTCTTTCTTAGCCTATCTTCTATTATAATTAAACAACCCCTTAAAGGAAAATAAATTTACACTACTAGCAGTACACATATATCATCTGTGGTGATTCTCCTGCAGTTTATCTCTTTCACTATTCTGCAGGTAATATCAATTGCTTTCTTCCTCTCTGTTTTTCTTTATTTTTGTTCTTGTGAAAACCACCACCTCAGTTAGACATTACCAACACTTTACTAGGATTTCTTTAGCTGGCACTGTACTTCCTTGTAAATATAATTACTGTTCCAATTTGACAAAAATCTACAATCAACCACTCCCTCCATCCCAATTTGCTTTTCGAAAACAAATTACTATGTTGATTTTCATTAAGCGGAGAATCATCAAAAAGGAAAGTATACATTACGCTATTGAATTTCGATTAAACAAAGGCAAACGTTGCATAGTGAAAAGGGTGGGGGAAGAGAACTAACCGGTAGTAGGGTTTCCATTGACAAACCCAAAAAAATTATTTGAACTTGCTAATATAGATAACAGTCTCTTTACTATCTCCGGCAGCGGAACTGCGACTCCGGCAGAATAGTCATCAGAAGGAATGTTTTTTGAGAGTAGGGTTACGGCTTCCGGCTGTAATATGAAAGAAACTGGTTTTTCACCCTATAAAATAAAAGATCCGACTATGAAAAGGAGCATCGCTGAAAACAATAAAATTATTTTTACGTCCGTTTAAAAATAAAAATGATACGTATTATTTTATTTCGATAATCAAGCAATATATCCGTTAAACATTTGATACCCTTTTATTGTTAAATTTGATGTATAGTAATTTTGCAGTTTATAGATGTATAAATCAAAGAAACTAACGCCCGAATTTGCATGAAAAGTTAAATATCTTTATATAAATATTTTAAATAAGATTATAGGACAAAATATTACATGAAACTAGCACAAGTAAAAACATAATCATCAAAATTAACATTACTGATATCTCTGGCACGATCTTTCAGATTTCTAAAATTGCTATTATGGACGTAATCAACAAGGAGTACATGAAGTATAAATCATCTCAATCTGAATGTTGTTTAGTTAATGGAGATATTAACTCTTTCGGAAATCTTTAAACGTTATACAACTAATAATAATGACGATTACAGTAATATTACCATTTAATTTCTACAAGGTCAAGAATCTAATTTTATTGTATTATCCTACTTCATTAAATAATAAACTATCAGCTAAAGATTATATTAATTTTTGTTTAAATGACTAAGAAAAGTTTCTTGAAGCATAAATCATCTCATCTGAATGTTGTTTAGCTAATAGAAATATTAACTCTTCCGAAAACCTTTAACCGTTATATAACTAATAATAACGACGATTACAGTAATATTGCCCTTTAATTTCTACAAGGTCAAGAATCTAATTTTATTGTATTGTCCTACTTCATTAAATAATAAACTATCAGTTAAAGATCATGTTAATTTTTGTTTAAATGGCTAGGAAAATATTCTTGAAATGTTCACGTTTGTATATCATTTTAGGTCGTCCTTATATGTTAATATAAAATCAACACAATTAAATAAACTACAAATATATCTTCTTTAATTAGAAACATCAATTCAAATTTCTTATTTAGTTGATAAATTATTGTATGCTATAACATAATTCAAGGTAATTTCATCGCCAAATGTTTTGCTTATATATGCTTTATATATATAAATGTGGGCCAGTGGATGACGTGGCATATCTCTTTTGTCAGCATTAGCACTTATATTTTTCTCTAGAATTTTGCATTTATTTATTCTTTCTAATGATAAAAAAAGTGTTTTCCATATATTTAATTCAACCGTCAATTTTTTTTCCTTCCGAAACGTCACTTCTTTTAAGCCTCTTAATTACTGTTCCTTCTCCTTGTTTTTCCTCGCATACGTTACATAGACAGTGTTACATAGATGTCCCCAAAACCAGATTCTAAATCAAGAGAGAGGCAAAGGCGATCTTTTCAGCAGAACAGGTTTCAGCAACGTTCGACGGTGAAAGGAACACCAAAGATAGGCAAACAAAACTGGGGTAACGATTTTGTTCTTCAGTTAGAAAGAAAGAGGCTCACAGTTAGAGTTTTTCTCTCCTTTATATCTTTTTCTTATTTTTTTGTTGTTTGTCTGTCAAATAGTTAAAACAATGAAAATGCTCTTGTACAAATTTTTCACATGAATTTGGTAGATTTACACGGCAGCGAAAGTTTTTTTTTGCATTGAATGCTTTTGGGTTTATGTAAGATTTTATACATTATATATTTTGGGCTTTTTGTAATAACAATTATAATATTCAAAAATCATCGGATAAGATTAAAAGGAAAGGGATCCTCTGTGTCCAAAATCTATTATGCAGATAAATCCATACCTTGAATTTCACTATTAGCTATGGGAATTTAAGCACAAAGATAGAGGCATGTTATTAAGTGGAGAAACTAAATAGATGAGATGTCTCTCTGACGTATTTATCAGTACTTATTAGAAGAATGGATAATTTTTGTTGGTAACGACATCGATTTAATGATCTGTTAATTAAGCCTGCTGGTCATTCTGTAAATAGTCACATCACACACTGCTGAAAAATAATGTCGCTATGTAGGAGTTATTCATTGATTGAGAGTTATTTTTTTGTTCTTGTTCTGGATAACTTCTACTGCAAAGAAACGAGGTGCTAAATCTGTCGAGGTGTTCTCAAGTCAGGTTTAGGATCATCTCATGTATATCTCTTATCAGCTCTTTTTATTTTGTTGTTGTATTTTTATCATATTTATGTTTGTGCATTGCTGAATATTGAGCTTTGCAATGAAGGATTCAGTTTTGGTGCTTTATCATATCTATACTGCAACAAGTAAGATTTTCATTCTTTTTATTTTCTTGATCTTGTAGTAGTTCTAAACTTCACGACCACTGGTGTATTTTCGAATACATGGCATTTTCAATAGATTTTTTACGGTCCAGAAATAGCTTGCCGGATGTAAAATGTTGTGTGACTTTAGATGAAGAAGTTAGAAGATAAAGGTATATAAAAAAAATTCTCTACCTCTCCTAATGATATATCAATACAACAAAGCTCTACTTACATGTGGCAGATTGTACTCAGGCTTTAGTCATTTATTTTTGCTGGGGAGAAAAGGCTGCCAGAGTTTTGTTTCAAAGCCACGAAGTTAAGAGTTTTTCATGTTTTCCTATGAGATTGAAAAAGTTAAGATTCGGCTAGAACCTTTTTCTTCTTTTTTAATTTTTGCAGTACATCTGACACATATTAACAACTTTGAGGAGAGTAGATTGGCTAAGTAGAGCACTGGAAGCCAACTTTACTTTAAAGAAATGACCTTAGAATATAGAGTTTCTGAAGTGTGCATAAATAGTATACTACATGTATAAGTAGGACCATTTGATTTTTTTTTAAGAGAACAATGGGGATAACATTTCTCGCTATGAAGATGTCATTTTAATGAATTATCGTCTGCATGAATATTTAGAGTCGGGAAAAACTTGTCATTTTCCTTTCATATTCCTGGTGATGGACTATCTCTCTATTTGTTTATTGAATGTGCTTCTCTATGGGGAATAAAATCATGTGCAAGAATATCACTCGACCTTCATCCACGAGACATTTCAAGAATCTCTTTGAATTCTGTATTGTTTTCCTTAGTTCTAATTTTTTTATTATAATGAAGGTGGAAAGCATTTTTTTAATGATTGTAGCAGTTTACATGAGAACGTTCTAAAGGATACAAACAGTCATATGATCCATGGTACGGAGTGAATTGCTATAGATCTACAGTTGGGTGCTATGTTTATAACGTGGTATCTTTTGAATATATATTACAGCAATTACAACAAACAAGTTCTCACAGATTTTTCGTGCCCTGAAATTGTTACAACTTTTCAGTTTGGCTGTGGGACGCTGTTAATCCTCTTTATGTGAGGATCTCATCTTCACCTAAAACCCAAGACCAGTTAATCTCAAGTTATTGTGTCTCTTCCTTTATGTCGTGTTTTTGCTTCTAACAGTCAAAATGATTCATTTTTCTTCTATGATAATTTATTTTGTGAGTGTCGACATAACTATGAAGTCGAGATAGTGTATTTATAAAGGTTTGTGTTCTTGAACATGGATTTCTTAGTTTTAAAAAGTGTTTAAAGGAAGATGAACATAAACAATGACCGAATAAGTTGGACTGCTGAAAAGAGACCTGGGATATGGATTCTGAGGAGAAGATAGGTTGTTGAAAGAAAAGGAGGAAGGAAATGATATATTCAAGGTAGGGAAATATGAGGGATTGCGCAATGCAAAATATAGGCAATTCACAAGTACTTTAATGACACAAGTCTTTCCACGTATTTATCACTTTGTATGAAGAAAAATATGAAAGTGGAAGGATTGAACTTTTCTGCAAGTTGACAAATAACTCACATTTCTTTTGGATCGTCTTAATATGAGATAGTTCTAAGTGCTTCACAAAAGATGAAAACCTTTTATGAGTTGTGTGTATTGACGATTGACAAAGAAG
Organism: Nicotiana tabacum; assembly: GCF_000715075.1. Lineage (NCBI taxonomy): Eukaryota > Viridiplantae > Streptophyta > Magnoliopsida > Solanales > Solanaceae > Nicotiana > Nicotiana tabacum. Next base: position 62,514,410 of record NC_134095.1, read on the forward strand.
AGCTGCGTAAGTAGTTTAATTTCGTCCAGTTATATGACTGCGAATATAACACAGGATTTACCAACATAAATATGTATATTTGTATATAACACACAAATTGTATCTCTTCTATCTCGATTAAGCTTATAACATGATCACATCGTTTTTTTTATGACCGCGCGAAGAGCGGACAACTCGACTAGTTTAACCATAAATAAAAACAATTTTGAGGTAATTTTATTGCGTTCTTTCAACTTGTGCGTCACCAAATACGTATGAATTACTCCAAACGAAAGCGATTAGTATCCCTGAATTAGTATTGCTTGCAGTGTGTACCTCAAGTTTTAAATTTGATTTATTATGTGATTTTCATCAAATTAAAATAAAACACTAGTAAATTTAGATATAATAATGTGTTATTCGTATGTATTTTAGTGATTTCAGATAGCGTGTTAGTCATAGTTCGTCTAATACAATCATTCGTGTCTCAACCTCTCTTATCCGTCGAGCAAGGCATGTTCTATCTAATGATACATGTTGATACAGTTATTCAAACCTTTCAAAGGTAAATAAGTCATATATTAAAACCATCTAAAAATAACTAATAAAAGTTTAGTAAAAATAATATCTAAAGAAAATTCTAAACTCATAAACGGCATGCGTGAGCTCTAAGAATTAAAACAAACAACAATGTCTTCGGAGCATCCACCTGGAATGATAAAATATCTAAGTAAATGAAAGTGTGTAATAGTCAACTACCGCTAGAAGAAATCAACGTACTTTATCCACTTGTTCAACGAAAAGTCTGAAATCTAGCTACAAGCTTTGTTACCTGTATATGCATGCCACACGATGTGACAAGCCCAAATGACCTCTAAGGATACCCAGTAAATGTGAGCACGTGATTTTTGCCTCATACGAATTACTCCAAAATAATTCCCAAAATTAGGTTTTGGCCTTGATTATTTGTTATTTTTAGGAATTATTGCGTGATTTTTTTGATTGTTTGCATATATTTGTGGGCATGTTTAATTTTATTAATGCATTAAAAATACAAAATACAGCATTGGTATTTAAGATTTGATTTTACATTATTTGGAATTAATTAATAATTAGGATATCAGAAAACTTTGAAATGGTATCTCGTTTAATCACTTAGGCAGAATAATTGGGATTAGTTCAATAATTTGATTGAATGTGTATAATAATCCACTGATTAGTATAATTTTATGCAAGTGGTTACTAATTGAGAAGCTCCTAATAGTGGTAGGGTAGTATTTGCATTATCAAATTAACTAAAAGCACTAATTGAGTGGACAATTAAGTGGATGATTAAAGAAATGAAAAGTTGAATTGGTAGTGAAAAATGCACTAACTGAATGCCCATTTAAGGGAGCTGAAAATCAGATTCAAGGGGGCGGAGAGAGCGATATACACTCGATATACACTCTGGATACACTGGATATACGGGGGCAGAATTCATTTTGGAGAGAGTAAAAAAGATAGAACCAAATTTTTTGAAATATTGAGAGCGGAAGAACACCAGAGAGAGTTCAAATCTAGAAAGAGAAAATAAAGAGAGATTTCCGGACTATTTTTCTTCTACATTTTTACTGATTTTCTCCGTGTTGCTGGGATTTCTGGATTGAGGTGTTGAAGCTACTGTGTTGAGCTTTCTGCTGCTGTATTTTGCTGTTTGCTGTTGCTGATTGCTTACTCCATTTTTCTGTTCTACATACCAGGTATTCTCTTGAAACTATGTTGGAAATGAAGCCTGATTAAGTTTGTGTAAATATCTGTGAACCGAACTGGAGTTTAAAGGAAAAACATTAAGTTCTTGTTGTAATTTCTGCTCGATGTTGTCATTTTATTGTTCATGCTTTCAGTCTAGTTTATTTTAGATATTTCATTCCTAGATGTATATTTGATTTAAACGTTGAGTGAAATTTGTTTGAATATAGGTGATTCAGGAATGCTGTTAACCTCGTATAATCATGTGTTAATTGAAGATTATGATCCTTAATTAATTAGTTAAGATTGGATGATTTGGATGTATGTTTCATGGTTGTGGTTCAAATTACAAGTTTAGACCCTTCATGTGGTTGGTCTAGTAAGCTTGGTTTGGATTTATTTCCTACTGTCCATTTTAGATCTGTTCCTATATAGCTTGAAATACAGCACAATGGTTTTAGAGTTGTCCTTCAGTTCTGTTGTTGCTCATGTATGAACACTTTTTTTTTATCTTAAAATGGTTTTTGAATGGGGTTTGAGCTTGGTTTTTGACTTGAAATTTTCAGATTCAGATTAACCTTTCATATTTAGTTTTTCTTTGGCAAGTTTCCATGACATGTGGTATGTTTCAAATATGTTATGCTTGAATCAGAATTCAATATAAACTAGGGGGAAGGGACCTTTGAGTTTTGTTAATTGGTAAATAATTTGTGTAAAGGTGTGTTGTTGCAATTAGGATTGTATCTGTATTTTGGAACCTATGTCAGCATAAAAATGTGCTTTGCATTTGATTCAAAGATTATCAGTATTTGTTCAATCCCAGAATTTCTTGAATAATGCAATTTGCTTCAAACATATTTGTTGGATCGTGTATTGGGCTGCCATCATTGGCCTAATTTCGATGGTCTTCCCCTTCCACAATCATGCTGCCAAACTGGGCTTCAAGTTGAGCCCAGTTATTTCACACGCTGAGCCTGCAGTAATGGGCAACCAGACGTGGGTTTTTGACTAACTCGGCCTTTCCACAATCAAATGTGGGTGGTCTGCTACCAATTCATTTTTTTATTAAATTATTAGTTTAAGCTTTGGCATAACATAAGTAGGAATCCCCTTACGTTCTTTGATGAACTAGTCACATCCTTTTAATTAAAGTCGGGATGCGCCGTGCCAAATAAAAATGACAAATGCGTGGTCCTCATATAATTATTTCTTTTAAAAAATATTTAAAATTTGAGGCTTGCCATTTAGCTAATTTTCAGGGCCCTCGCAAAGTTGATAACGCGTTAGTTGCTTTAGGCACGTTTAATATACTGTCGTGGTTGTGGACACGTTCGCGTGACATGATTACAATTCTAAAGACAATTCGGAGTATGCGTTCGCGCAACTTCGAACAAATCTTCTCAATAAAAATGGGTTTTCAGAGGTTATTAAATTAAATTAGCTCATATAGTCCGAGGCGCGCCGCCTACCATTTAATCATACAAAAATGACAAATGTTCGTAGTTTGTTTTAAGCACGCGCAACTTTGGCCAAATTCATTTTTATAATAAAAATGTTATTAATTCAATTGTGTACACGTTCGCGCGACACGATTACAATTTCTAAAAAATGAACACTCGTAGTTTGCTTTAGGCTCGATTTAGACTAGTGTTGTAATTACGTATACGTTTCGCGTAACATGATGGCAAAATTTGATTCTAAAAAGTGACTTGAGGGATGCGTTCGCGCAACTTCAACCAAATACTTCTTAATAAATCGACAAAAGCATTATTAATCGAGGACACGTTCGCATGACATGATTTTGACGCGCCAAAAGTGTTATTAATTATGTACAATGCAAAACGAAAACGAATATACGTACGCGTGATTCGTTTCAAGACAATTCTATAATTACAAATAATCAAGCTAAAAGCGGTGATAAAAGCTAAAAATACACAACAAGTTTAAAACGTGTAATAAGTCAGATAATTAGGCCAAGTATAAATTGTTAAGCGACCGTGCTAGAACCACGGAATTCGGGAGTGCCTAACACCTTCTCCCGGGTTAATAAAATTCCTTACTCGGATTTTCGGTTCGCAGGCTACAATACAGAGTCAATCTTTTCCTCGATTTGGGATTCGAAACGGTGACTTGGGACACCATAAATTATCCCAAGCGGCGACTCTGAATCTTTAAATAAACGAATTCCGTTTTGATTGTCCTTTAATTAGAAAAACTCTCTTATGCCCTTCTGGGGGTGTAGGTAAAAAGGAAGTGTGACAGCTCTGGCGACTCCGCTGGGGAACGAACCCAAAATCTCTGGTTTAGGGTTCAAGAATTTGAGCTTAGAATAATTGTTATATTTGGCTTTATTTTTTTTATCTAGTTTTGTTCACATGTTTGTGCTTAATGTGCGAAATTTTGCTTTTTATCGCTTTGATATTATCTGAACTGTATATATAAATTGTTACGAAACCCCTCTTCTTTCTGAGTCTTCTGAATTTATGGTGCACACGTGCGCGTGACCCACCTTTCTGTTAGAAGTCATACCAAATAAAACGAAGTTGGGTCAAGTAACTAGGCCGGGTAGACTTTTGTGCTCCCGGTACGTTGCCCCCACTTCGGCTCGAGCTGTCTGCTTGGGTAAGCCAAGTCTAGAACAATAAACCCAGGTTTTAAACCTAGTATAACAAAGCCTCATGTCGGATCCCTAGTAGGAACGCTTGTTTGCATCACGTGCATTTGACTTTGGGGACTCAACACATGAGTTGGGTCCTTCTAGGACAGGTGCACCCAAAATAACAGACCATCTTGATGCATCCTATGTGCTACATGTTGCATTTATTCAAGGGTAAAAGAGTCATTTGGTGGACCAATGATAGTTGAGGGCAAATAAAAATGAAAAAAAATAAAGAAAAGAGAGATTGAAGTGTGGGGATAAAGCGAGTTGGGCCCAATTATGTTGTTAAAAAAAAGAACTTGAAATTTCAGGAAAAAAAAAGATTTTGCACTTTTTCATCATTTTCCGAAAATCAGAAAATCAAAAAAAAAAAAGAGAAAAAGAAAATCCAAAAAGATTTTGCATGTTTCATCATTTTTCAAGAAAAAGTAAAAAATAAATATGTTATCTCTAAATTAGTTGTTTTTTTTAATTATCGCCCGTATCCAATCTGCCCGAATTACGCGAACCTGATTCTCGTCTCTCGGGGCGGGATACGTAGGCAACCCACATAGGGTCCGATGTTCCTAGTAAATCTTAGGTTCTTGGCTTTGCGGGGTCTTAGCCAAATTTTGCACTTCTAGCCACCTTTTGGCTAAATAAGTCATTTTGCAAAAGTAGCCTCAATCATGTCTTGCAAGTGTCCAGTAGGGAGTGTTATTGTCTCACATAGTGTTAGTTTAAAGTTTTCTCATACAGGTGTGGCTTTACTTACCGCAGTTTGAGCAGGACAGAGCCCAGGACATCTAGTCAGGATCGCCCATTCAGGAGTAGATTAAAAGAAGATTTTCTTTTCTTCTTATGTTTTGAGTCCGTTTTTCTTTTTATGTCATTTTTTTACCTTTTAGTTTTGTATAGTAATGTCGAGTTTTATTATTATTATTGTACTTTTTATTTTGCATTTGAAAAGGTGTGTAATAAATCAAAATCCAAAAAAAAAAAGATTTTGCGTTTCATATTTCCGTTATTCCTTTAGGCAATTAATATCTATGACTTAAAATAAAAATTATTATTATATTTCCTTTAGTATATTAGGACTAAAAATTCAAAAAAAAAGAATTTTCTTTTAGTACCTCTTTAAAAAGTTTTCTTTGAGATATTAATTTCAAAAATCCAAAAGATTTTCTTTTGAGGTTCGTCTTTGGGAAATTAACAAAAAATGAAAAAAAAATTCTTTTTATTTCCACTAGAATGTTAGGATATTGTACATAGAAGAAAGAAAAATAACGTATTTTATCTTTGGTTTATTTCAAAGTTTCTCCCTTAGGTAATCAAGTAAAAATCCAAAAATATTTTGTTTTATCTTTCTCATTGCGTGTTTCGAAATCTTGCGTCAGGTTATCAAATGAAAATTTGAAATATTATTCTTTGGTTTATTGTTTGGACTTCATTTCAGAAAAAGAAAAGAATCAAAAAATATTTTTCTCGTGTAGAATTTTTCTTTAATAATTTCCCATAGAGTGTTTGTTTCAAAAAAGAAAAAGAGAAAAAAATATATGCTCGTTAATCTTGAGTTTAAGATATGTTATACCACATTGAGTCTAGAAAATTCAAAAAAAAGAAAAAGATTTGCTTCTTTTATTTCTCTTTTTTTCACCAGAGTAGTCATTAAGATAAAAAAGAATAAAGGGGAGAATGTCAGTTTGTTTACTTTATTCCCGTTTTTCTAGAACTACGCAAAGATCTGATTCATGCGGCGTCATGATACGTAGGCAACCTACATAGGGTTCGATCGAATCATTTTATTTTTTTAAAAGAAAAAAAAGAAGGAAAATAATGGAAAAAAGGGTGAAATTATGGGACGTGAGAAATGAGAGGAAAGAAAAAAAGTGATAATTAGAAGAAAAAAAAATAGGAAGGAAAATGATCAAGCAAGTGCTAGAAAAGCAAAGAAAATGGAGGTTGAAATGGACAAATTGGGATGATGCCTAGTGACTTTATGACCCTCGAAGTCATTCTAGAATCATTAACTGTTGCTAGGTGCATTGCACGCAATGTGATATTTTTGCTATTAAATGCCTAACGCTAACGTGATAGCTTCATTTTGTTATATTCACAAAAGAAGGGTGGTTGGTTTGTGGTTCTTAAGGTAACTCATCCATTCAACACAAGGCCAAAGGAAAAGGTAGCCATGACTAGCAAAAACTTGGACACAAGAGTTGTTGACCCGTCAAGGGAGTTTGTGGAGTCGGAGTCTGAATTGAAAGAGGAGTTCCAAAGGGTGAAACAACAGATGACAAAAATGTATCAGTCTTGGATCAAGGGGCATCCTCCACATTCATTCCCCACTAACTACACTGAAAACCCTGCAACTATCCCATCACTATCACAAGTCCAGGTTCCCACTGCTGTTGATATCTCCCCACAACCTTTTCACACTCCACCCCTCAAAAGCACATCATATACCGCCCCTTTGACCACTCATGCTCTTGTAGTTCCTCCCCCAACTACTCTTCCTCGATCCTCTAACGAGGTTGTGTTCAAAGTCCCTGATGCCCAACACTATGCACCAGAACCAACTTTCAAAGTCTCAGATTCATACTCTCTCACTCCTCATTTTGAGCCTCCCGGTGAAACTGAAAAGCTTGCTAAGACAGTGGAGCAAGATGAGATATCCAGGAAGGTGAAAATCTTAGAGCAGTCTTTAAGAAACATGCAAAGGATAGGGAGCCAGATGAGCGTGGCTTATAAAGACTTGTGCTTGTTTCCTGACGTCCAACTGTCTGATGGGTTTAAGATGCCAAAGTTCGATTTATATGACGGGTATGGAGATCCCATGGCCCATTTGAGAGGCTACTGCAGTAAGATGATAGGCGTCGGTGGGAAAGACAAATTATTGATGGCGTACTTCAGTCAAAGTCTGGGTGGGGCAGCTCTGGAGTGGTACACCCGCCAAGATGCTGGCAGGTGGTACACGTGGGATGATATGGCTCAGGCCTTTGCCAGGCACTTTCAGTACAATATAGAAATTGTTCCAGATCACATGTCCCTCGCCAAGATACAAAAGAAGCCTAATGAAAGCTTTAGGGAATATGGGCTCAAATGGAGAGAGCAAGCTGCCAGAGTCCATCCTCCCATGGAAGAAAAAGAGATGGTCGAGTACTTTCTTCAAGCTCAAGAACCAACTTACTTTGGGCATTTGATCACGGCTGTGGGTAGGTCTTTTAATGATGTGGTAAAAATGGGAGAAATGGTAGAAGATGGGCTGAAGTCTAGCAAGATCATGAGTTATTCTACTTTAAAAGCCACAACACAAGCAATTCAGAACGACACAGGAAGCTCGCTGGGTCAGAAGGAACACGATGATGTTGCCATGGTCGTTTCAGAGTCACGACATGGACCAAAGGGTACGCCTCACCAATATACCCAGCCTCAACTCCAACCCCAAACCTATCCCCGAGCTCCACATAATCCACCTCAGTATTATCCTCCGAACAATGTCTGGTCATCTGCCTAACCACCAGGTCACTCCCTATTGCGAGTGCCAGCACCACATAATGCTCTCTTGCCTTCACAACATTTTTGAGCACCCAACAACCCAAGAAAACAGGGGCAGGGAAGGGAACAAAGGCAAAGAAATAGTTTCACGCCAATTGGGGAGTCCTACACAAGCTTATTTGAAAAGTTAAAGCATTCTGGCCTGATTGAGCCGCTCCTCGGCTATACTCCAGACCCATATGCAAAAGGCTTTGATTCTACTATACGATGCATGTACCACTCTAACGTCCAAGGGCATAGCATTGAAGATTGTCGTTCCTTGAAAAGGGAACTAGAAAGAATGATTCAAGAAGGGGTAATTGTGATCAATGACAGTGACAGAGAGCACGCGAACCCTCTTGGGAACTTTTGACTGAAGTTGATGATATTAAAGTTGGTAATGGTCTTGGCAATATTGATGAGGACCTCAGTGGCTAAGATGTTGTTCTTGGTAATTGGAAAGACGCTCCATTTCTTGGTCAGTCGGAGAGGAGTTTTGGTGGTTTATTTTGTTGTCATTTCTGTTGTCCGGGTTATTTTCAAGGTTGTAATCCGGATATTATCTTGTGACTCAAACCCTTCTATCCTTTTATTTTGCCTAGTTTGTTTAGTCGTAGTAGCTCGTTTAGTGTTGTCTAGGTTTGTTCCAAGGTTGTAACCCCAGTTTAGTCTGTTTGTTCTGTTGTTCAAACCCTTTCACCATCTGTCTAATGCAATTTTCTGTTTTCTGTTATTTCTAGTCATTTTTGTTTAGTTCTTTTTTCCTTTTATAGTTTTTTTCCTGTTAACTCTAGTGACATGACATACACGTGTAATTCTCAGCCTGGTCTTAAAAAGTTAATTTAGTCATGAAGCAATAACACAATTTTGAAGATGATATGGACATTTGAGGGAAATACGTAAAGGCATTTTAAGATCATTTCAAGCCCGAATTGCGATACTGGGGCAGATAGAACATAAAGAAATACTGTTGAAACGCATCGTGCCGCATCAGGTTGAAGCTAAGGCAAGTTTGCCCCAAATTGACAGGGGTCGTTCGTGATAATGAGAGTGAGGGTGTTGTCCAATGGTGCTTTTAGTTAACAGATGTAGAAGGCGAATGTGTAGATATGGTTGTCAAGTCTAGTTCAATCAAAAGATGTTACAAATGTTTTCCTTGGTTTGTTTAATTGTGTAGTTTGCACTTGGCATGTTTTGGAGATTGGAATGAAGAAGGCATTTTGTTCTGCTATTTAAACACTTTATCCTTCGTTACCCTTTTGAGCCTTACTTATTTTTATTTCATACCCCTCTTTTGGAATCAGTAGCAAAGTTCAGAAACAAGCGCGAAAGATAAGTAAGGAAAAAAGAGAAAAGAAAAAGAATAAAAAGAGATAGAGGAAAAAATAATGAGAAAAGAAAAAAGAAGAAAAAGAGAAGAAAAAGAAAAGAAAAAACAACAAAACAACAAAAAGAGAAAAAGGAAGAAAGAAGAAGAAAAGAAAAGAAAATTGCAACAACAAGGCAATTCATATTTCATGAAATACGTTCGACCTGATTCCTTTTAAGGATACGTAGGCAGCCTCACGGTTCGGTCTCATCAAAAGAAAATCCAAAAGTCCCCAAGCAAGAAACTGGGGCAGAAGTTGTGGTAGTTGTAAGAAATCTGATTCCGAAAGTTGTAATTTTGATCCCAATTGAGTTGTTTTGAGCCTTTTGATACCCTTTCTTCCTAACTCCATCCAAAAAGCCCACATTACGGTCCAAAGAAAGTCCTTCCGATCAGTCTTTGAGACATGCCAAGTCGAGCAAGCAGAGGTGATTCATATGAAGGGCAACACTCTAGTTCAAGCAAAAAAAAGGAGAGAATCTTGTTGATGAAAACCCCCACAGGTACTGCAAAGGCGATGAAAGTTGAGAGAAATAAAAGGTGAGAGAGTCTTATTGGTGAAAACCTTCACGGGCACCTTGAGGCGACTGTAAGATGAGAGAAAAGAACAAAACGAGAGAGGCTTGATGGTGAAAACCCTCCGGGCACTACAAGCCGAATAAGGATTGTGAATCAGATTGGATAATCAGAGCATTGAAGCCCAGTTTCATGGTTTAAGGGTACAACAAGAGTTGAACATCAGATTTGCTTCACAGAATAGGCCACAAGTACATGTCATGACCATTAGAGTTGGTATCCACGTCTGATAGGTTTCTACTTTGTAGTTTTCTTGTTAGGAATAATCTCTTCCTTTTGTCCTATACTCTATGCCTTTTGTCTAGGTTACTCCCTCTCTTTGAGTCTGTTTGGTCAAAACAAGTGAGAAATGACTTCAAAATTTGCCACCAGCTTTCCAATTGCCCAAAATGGGGTCTGGCTAGCACATCAAAGTGTCACAAGTCAGGAAAAACAACAAGAGCACTGAGCTGGTAACAATCAACATACTTTGGGATCCTTGTGAAACACAAAAGGTTTGGTATATATCAATTTATGGACAATGCAACGGGTGAATGGTATTAGGTGAAAAGATCAAAGGTATCTTCTGTTGTAAGATTGACAAAAATGATTAACTAGTGACAAGTGAGGTTTTCCAAGTAGAAATCAAAACTAGCATGGCAAGTGAAGGAGCAATAGGCCTAAAGGCCAAGGCCAGTGGTTTAATTCAAGAAAGAATAGTATACACACTGAGTAGGTGGCAATTGTCGTACTTTGAGATTCATGTGAAAACACAAGGGTTTGGTAAATGTTGGTTTATGAGCAATGCAACAGATAAAGGGTATTGGGTTTGAACAGAGAAGAGGTATTTTCTGTGATATGGGTGACAGAGAAATTGGCTAGTCAATAAGCAAGCAACGTCTTTCAAGGTGAAATCAAAGTTATAATGGCAAGTGAAGGAGCAATCGTCGCAAAGTCAAGGCCACAGACCAACCACCATATTTAAACTCACAAGTTTTCTTTGTCTGAAACAAGGACAGAAGCTGTGTTCATATCAAAGCTGGGAAGCTTGAAATTTTCAGGTGTAATGCCCCAATTCTGCTTACACAAAGGCTATTGAGAAGATCACACATAACCCGTAGGAGATGCACTTCTTAGTCTGGGTTTTCAAGTTATATTTTGTTGTAGGAGACACACTTCCTAAACTGAGATTTTACCCTTTAGGAGACGCACTTCCTAGTTTGGATCATATGAGTTCGAGTCACTGATGGTTTTACCCCTAGGAGACGCACTTCCTAGTCTAAGTATTCCAAATTACATTTTGTTTTAGGAGACGCACTTCCTAAATTGATAGTTCATCCGTAGGAGACACACTTTCTAGTTTGAGTCATTGATGTTTTACCCATAGGAGATGCACTTCCTAGTCTGGGTAGTTCAGGTTATATTTTATTTTAGGAGACACACTTCCTAAATTGAGATTTCACCCTTAGGAGACGCACTTCCTAGTATGGGTAGTTCAAGTTATATTTTTGTTTTAGGAGACGCACTTCCTAAATTGAGATTTCACCCCCTAGGAGACATACTTCTTAGTCTGGGTAGTTCAGGTTGTATTGTTGTTTTAGGAGACACACTTCCTTAATTGAGATTTTCTCCTAGGAGACGCACTTCCTAGTCTGGTTCATTTAAGTTCATTCGTGGGAGACACACTTCTAGTTTGAGTCATTGAAGTTTCACCCCTAGGAGACGCACTTCCTAGTCTGGGTTTTTCAGGTTATATTTTTGTTTTAGGAGACGCACTTCCTACATTGAGCTTTCCCCTAGGAGACGCAATTCCTGGTTCCACGCACTAAAGTTATACCCTTATGAGACACACTTCTTAGTCTGGGTTTTTTTAGGATACACTTTTAGGAGACGCACTTCCTAGTTTGGATCGTATGAGTTTTAGTCACTGAAGTTCTCACCCCTAGGAGATGCACTTCCTAGTGTCAGTCATTTAAATTTATTCCTAGGAGACACACTTCCTAGTTTAAGTCATTAATGTTCCACCCTAGGAGACGCACTTCCTAGTCTTGGTATTTTAAGTTATATTTTGATTTACAATATTTTTAACAACTCACAAATCTTCCCAGTGCAAACTGGGGGAAGAAAATTTTCTCTGTTTTGTCTATTTTATTGTAATCTGGCACCCACTTGGAGAACAAGGGGAGACAACTCAAGTTTCTAGGGAAAGCAGTTTCGAAGAAAGACAGTTTAAGTTTCAGAGGAAATGGTTCAAGGTGCAAGGGAAATAGTGTCAAGTAACAAGAGAAGACGGTTCGAGTTCAACAGTCAGGCGTCCAGCTGAAGAAAAGGAAAAGCATCTCAAGAATACCATTCAAGTCAGCCACAAAGGAACTTATGATGAAGATACAAGTCAACAAGGCAACATCAGTCACAAGATCAAGTTTGGAATTAAACCTTTGTAAAGCATAGATTATAGCTTAGTCTAGCTTCTTCATTTTTGTCATGGTGTGACAAGGAGGTCAGTAGGCAGTATCAACAACAACAACAGCAGTAACAGTAAAACCGCAGCTTCATGGTAGTCCCTGCTACCAAACTTCCCGAACTACATTGACCTGATTCCTTTATAGCCAAGGATATGTAGGAAACCTTTGAAGCAGAGGTTCGGTCAAATCTTTCAAAAAATGCTTCCTACGGAGTGTTCAAACAGGCAAAAATCGCTCGTATCCGCTCACTTTATCTTTGCACGAAAACTCTTCGTGTTTCCGGACAAAGAGGGGCAGCTGTGAGCACGTGATTTTTGCCTCATACGAATTACTCCAAAATAATTCCCAAAATTAGGTTTTGGCCTTGATTATTTGTTATTTTTAGGAATTATTGCATGATTTTTCTGATTGTTTGCATATATTTGTGGGCATGTTTAATTTTATTAATACATTAAAAATACAAAAAATATAGCATTTGCATTTAAGATTTGATTTTACATTTTTTGGAATTAAATAATAATTAGGATATCAGAAAACTTTGAAATGGTATCTCGTTTAATCACTTAGGCAGAATAACTGGGATTAGTTCAATAATTTGGTTGAATGTGTATAATAATCCACTGATTAGTATAATTTTATGCAAGTGGTTACTAATTGAGAAGCTCCTAATAGTGGTAGGGTAGTATTTGCATTATCAAATTAACTAAAAGCACTAATTGAGTGGACAATTAAGTGGATGATTAAAGAAATGAAAAGTTGAATTGGTAGTGAAAAATGCACTAACTGAATGCCCATTTAAGGGAGCTGAAAATCAGATTCAAGGGGGCGGAGAGAGCGATATACACTCGATATACACTCTGGATACACTGGATACACGGGGGCAGAATTCATTTTGGAGAGAGTAAAAAAGATAGAACCAAATTTTCTGAAATATTGAGAGCGGAATAACACCAGAGAGAGTTCAAAGCTAGAAAGAGAAAACAAAGAGAGATTTCCGGACTATTTTTCTTCTCCATTTTTACTGGTTTTCTCCGTGTTGCTGGGATTTCTGGATAGAGGTGTTGAAGCTACTGTGTTGAGCTTTCTGCTGCTGTATTTTGCTGTTTGCTGTTGCTGATTGCTTACCCCATTTTTCTGTTCTACATACCGGGTATTCTCTTGAAACTATGTTGGAAATGAAGCCTGATTAAGTTTGTGTAAAAATCTGTGAACCGAGCTGGAGTTTAAAGGAAAAACATTAAGTTCTTGTTCTAATTTCTGCTCGATGCTGTCATTTTATTGTTCATGCTTTCAGTCTAGTTTATTTTGGATTTTTCATTCCTCGATGTATATTTGATTTAAACGTTGGGTGAACTTTATTTGAATATAGGTGATTCAGGAATGTTGTAAACCTCGTATAATCATGTGTTAATTGAAGATTATGATCCTTAATTAATTAGTTAAGATTGGATGATTTGGATGTATGTTTCATGGTTGTGATTCAAATTACAAGTTTAGACCCTTCATGTGGTTGGTCTAGTAAGCTTGGTTTGGATTTATTTCCTACTGTCCATTTTAGATCTGTTCCTATATAGCTTGAAATACAGCACAATGGTTTTAGAGTTGTCCTTCAGTTCTGTTGTTGCTCATGTATGAGCACTTTTTTTATCTTAAAATGGTTTTTGAATGGGGTTTGAGCTTGGTTTTTGACTTGAAATTTTCAGATTCAGATTAACCTTTCATATTTAGTTTTTCTTTGGCAAGTTTCCATGACATGTGGTATGTTTCAAATATGTTATGCTTGAATCAGAATTTAATATAAACTAGGGGGGAAGGGACCTTTGAGTTTTGTTAATTGGTGAATAAATTTGTGTAAAGGTGTATTGTTGCAACTAGGATTGTATCTGCATTTTGGAACCTATGTTAGCATAAAAATGTGCTTTGCATTTGATTCAAAGATTATCAGTATTTGTTCAATCCCAAAATTTCTTGAATGATGCAATTTGCTTCAAACATATTTGTTGGGTCGTGTATTTGGCTGCCATCATTGGCCTAATTTCGATGGTCTTCCCTTTCCACAATCAGGCTGCCAAACTGGGCTTCAAGTTGAGCCCAGTTATTTCACACGCTGAGCCTGCAGTAATGGGCAACCAGACGTGGGTTTTTGACTAACTCGGCCTTTCCACAATCAAATGTGGGTGGTCTGCTACCAGTTCATTTTTTTTATTATATTATTAGTTTAAGCTTTGGCATAACATAAGTAGGAATCCCCTTACGTTCTTTGATGAACTAGTCACGTCCTTTTAATTAAAGTCGTGATGCGCCGTGCCACATAAAAATGACAAATTCGTGGCCCTTATATAATTATTGCTTTTAAAAAATACTTAAAATTTGAGGCGTGCCATTTAGCTAATTTTCAGGGCCCTCGCAAAGTTGATAACGCGTTAGTTGCTTTAGGCACGTTTAATATACTGTCGTGGTTGTGGACACGTTCGTGTGACATGATTACAATTCTAAAGACAATTCGGAGTATGCGTTCACACAACTTCGAACAAATATTCTCAATAAAAATGGGTTTTCGGAGGTTATTAAATTAAATTAGCTCATATAGTCCGAGGCGCGCCGCCTACCATTTAATCATACAAAAATGACAAATGTTCGTAGTTTGTTTTAAGCACGCGCAACTTTGGCCAAATTCATTTTTATAATAAAAATGTTATTAATTCAATTGTGTACATGTTCGCGCGATACGATTACAATTTCTAAAAAATGAACACTCGTAGTTTGCTTTAGGCTCGATTTAGACTAGTGTTGTAATTACGTATACATTTCGTGTAACATGATGGCAAAATTTGATTCTAAAAAGTGACTTGAGGGATGCGTTCGCGCAACTTCAACCAAATACTTCTTAATAAATCGACAAAAGCGTTATTAATCGAGGACACGTTCGCATGACATGATTTTGACGCGCCAAAAGTGTTATTAATTATGTACAATTCAAAACGAAAACGAATATACGTACGCGTGATTCGTTTCAAGACAATTCTATAATTACAAATAATCAAGCTAAAAGCGGTGATAAAAGCTAAAAATACACAACAAGTTTAAAACGTGTAATAAGTCAGATAATTAGGCCAAGTATAAATTGTTAAGCGACCGTGCTAGAACCACGGAATTCGGGAGTGCCTAACACCTTCTCCCGGGTTAACAAAATTCCTTACCCCGATTTTCGGTTCGCAGGCTACAATACAGAGTCAATCTTTTTCTCGATTTGGGATTCGAACCGGTGACTTGGGACACCATAAATTATCCCAAGTGGAGACTCTGAATCTTTAAATAAACGAATCCCGTTTCGATTGTCCTTTAATTGGAAAAACTCCCTTATGTCCTTCCGGGGGTGTAGGTAAAAAGGAGGTGTGACAGTCGTGCAAGTCAACCTATAAGCAGAGGACAAGACTTTGTTGGACTAAATAGTGGAGTATAATAAAAATACAATAATCATTAACTTGAGTAATTAAATCAATTAAACTGAAGTCTGAAAGCTAAACTGATACATGAAATATGAGTTAACTTTTGATAATTGAATATCGCTGAGTTTCCTTATTCTGAAAATTCTATCTAACGAGCAATGGTGCATGCAAGTATGGGCATGACTAACCTAATCCCTGGTCCTGGAAACTTTTATATCCGGGTAGGTTGACCAGTTTTCCCAAAGACATAAATCTGATGGCACCTGCAAGTGTGAGGATGGTTATCTCGTTTCCAGCCCTAGCGACTTTTACACTCAGAAAGGTTAACCATATTTTTTCTTTTTGAATCTGAATCTAAATCTAAACACATTAGCACCTACAAAGTGGGGTAGCTAACCCTTGCCACCGTGGCACTTATACTTGAAAAAGTTGTTCGTTTTGAATTTGAATGGATACAAGCAATGGCATAGCAAAAATCAAATCAAACAAAAGATTCAAGTACTTCTGATATTTTGAGCTAGCTGAGTTATCATGCAAGGCAATTCAGTTTTTATAAGTTAATTGTATCACAAACTAGTGTAGATTTATAGAATTTAAATAATCAAGGATTTTTAACAAATAATCAAATCATTTACTCCTAAGAATCAATTAGGCACTTTCTTATCAATAATTTTTTATTAAACATTTTCTTATCTAGACCTTGACTTAGGGTATTGTAAAATCAACTTGCCCTAATCGACTGTCAAGAAATCTACCAACATATTCGTGTACTCAAACCTTTTGAAAATCTACAATAAGGAGTTTGAACCATTAGCCCAACCATTAACTTCAACCCAAATTTACCAAATTAGGTTCTACTTGGTCATAACATCATAATTAGATTTTTTTCTATGAATTATGTCGTTCCAACCCTTCAAACATTATAATACGCTGTAACTTTTCTAATTTTGACAATAGATAGCAAAGAAATTATCTTAGATGGTGCTCTCAGAAACCTTAGGTCTTGGGTTCTTGCAAAACCCTTTGAATTCTTGCTGAAAAACTTAGAATTTTAGAAATTTGAGATGTTGAACAACGTTAATCTAAAGTGCTAGCCTAAATTCATTGTAGGAATCTTACCTTGAAAGGATTATAAAATCCCTAGGTCATTCTTGCTCGAAAAAACTTCTCCAAAATGCTATAAAAATAATTGGTTTTCTTTCTCCCCAAATCGTCTTATAAAATAAAATTTCGGTATTGAAAATTTAACCTGGCACATCGTGCGACACGTTGTATGGCACCTCGTGCCAAGAGAGTTTTTAGAAACTCAAAAAATTTCCCATATGACCCGAATTTGGCCTAGCACGTTGCGTCACATGTCCTTTGGCACGCCGTGCTAGGGTATTTTTTTTGGGAATAAATTGATGCTTCTACCCCTTCAGTAAAATAGTCATAACTTCTTGCACGAGTGTCAGAATGACATACAGTTTTAACTTATGAAAACTAGACTCAGAGAGCTTTTATTTTATGTGTATTTCATAAAATGAAATATACATGGCTTAACTCACAATATAGTGGGAGATATGATACGAATATGTTCGCTTTCTTCTATTAAACATTTCTGATTTGTTCCAGACTATTTGTCCTTCTTTATAGATGTCAATATAACCTTCCAAACATAAGATTTAGGTATTATAAAGCTTACAACTTGTTGAACACTATGTATCCAACTTAGAGACCGGACGAAGACGTAATAGGTAGCGAAAAATTGTATGGGGTATTATATTTAAATATCCACATCCATATTTACTATCAAATACCTTGTTTTGCATATTCCTTATATGTAATTGGTATAAAAAGTTACTTAAAAGTTGATTAGATCTGAAGTGACATGATAATATAAGATGTATTTACTAATACTACAACCTTAACAATTAATAGCATAATTGCGTTATTTCCTTCAGCTTTGTGCCTCTGCTAGTCTATTTCGGAACCAAATAATGTCCAATCGGTGATGCCCACAGGAATTTGATTTATTCTTCCATGTTGCTTTCACCTCTCTAGGAGTTCATGTTATTTTATGTTTTCCTATGACTATTCTGCGATTGTTTAATTCAAAAATAGTTTTTATGGTCAAAGTTAATATTAAAGAAAATCGGGTCACTGCTAACCAAAATTACTTCACTTTTTAGTAATATAGAAATAAAATAAATAACTAAAATAATAGAAAAAAATAAAGAAAGCTTATTGTTGATTGCTAATCTTCCCTAGAATTGCGGATTGGAATCTTGAATCAAATAAAATAAAAGACTGATTGCATACGTTTAGAAATATTCAGATATCATACAAAATGAGGTATGTGTCCTTACATAAGGATACACAGTTGTAACAATTTTCCTAGTTAATTCTGGCTTGCTAATGACATTAATTGTCTTGATTGCCCATTACCATATTTGCTTGTAACGGATATGACAAAATAAATGATTGCACGTAATCAAAGCTAATGTTGATTTCCCTTCCATATTTACAACCGATTCATGAATCTTCTCCTTTTATTGTATGCATGTATCTCATGCTTATTTTTTCTTTTCCAGCTGTCAGATCCGATACCTTCTCTAATAAAATATCGTGGATATTTTATCCGTGTCTTTCTATCTATCTTTATTAACCCAATTATAAATGCCACTTGTCACCTCGATGTTGGCCCACGTGTCATAACTTTTTTTCACAAATACAGATAGTCCCTAAGGGTATCTAACTGGTGGGCCGGGCCGGGCTGGGTAGGCAAAATTTGGAACCGTACGGGTTGGGTTCCGGGCCGGTTATGGGTTGGGGCTTATCGGGTTTAACGAGTTCGGGTTCATCCGGGTAAAAAAATAAAACGTAAGGGTTATGGGTACAAGGGACCGGGCCGGGTTAGCGTAATTTTTAATTTTTTATTTTTGTATAACTATTATAAGTTATATTAATATAAAGTAAAAATATAAAGAATACAATGAAAATGAAAAAAATTGCACTTGTAAATTGCAAGTGCTACATTTATTTCAAAATTCAAACTTACAAATTGAAAGGTTTACATTTAACAACACGTAAATTAACGAAAAAAGAGTAAATTCAAAGGCCCCATTATTTTAAAAAAATTAAGTAGCCGTTATACCGGTCTGGGCCGGGTCGGTTAACTGGTTGTACAGTAAAAATTGTTGACCGGATTTGACCGGTCTGGTTAACCGGTAGCCCCAAGGTGAACAGACCAAACCCTCTACCCCTTTAACCAACCTTACCCATCCCCATTCTACCGGTTCAGGCTGGTTCTGGTTTTAACCGGTCTGGGCCGGTCCAAAAACGGGCTGACCCGGCCCGTTAGACACCCATAATAGTCCCTCACTTTCTGAATATTCTTAACTGAATATTTGGGAAGTGGTAAGTTCATTTATGGCGGGAATATCTTGCCGTCTCTTCCCAATTATTATAATTCTTCCTTCAGAAATGATGAGACTTACGTCTTGTCTATTTAATTCCCAGGGCACGTTTCACGTTGTAATTGTTTCTGCAATTTTCGACGCCTTTTTAGTATTTTTTGTGGCTACATCAGTTGCGAAGTAAGGGTTATGATAGTTCATAATGGTGGTTTCTGAATGATGGTTTTTATTTTTCCTATAAATACCATACCATACACAACTTTGAAAACCTCCTCTACTCTCTTGCATACATATTCTAACTTCTTATCACAGTTCTTTTTCTTTCTCTATGTTTTCACCATTGAAGATGTCTTCTCGTTCTTCAAACCCTTCTTCATCATCGGACCCTCGTAAGGTAGTGATTGTTGATGAATTTCCCCATATTCTGCCGCAACTAGAAGTAGAAGAGGTGATAGACTTCATCCGCTTAGGCTTTTTATCTACCCGTAGCTCTACCCCTTCTCAGAGGGATACTACCAAACCTTCCTCCTCCAGAGATAGAACTTCCATAACCCCTAGATCTTCCTCTAGAGAGAGAGATCACGATAAGCCTATGCGAGAACCCATTGTATCTGAAATTGTTCCTCAAGAATTTTCTTTTATATCAGATTGTAGAGCTATGAGAAAACATGTTTCTTCCATAGCTTCACTTAACCGTGATGATTATTACCCTAGTTTGATCACTCCTGGCCTCCTTTTCTTGGTCTGTCGTAAATGCAACTGGAAATCAGATTTCCCAATGATGACCCTTAGTGATGATGATAGAATTATCTCTTATCACGATTGGTATTCTTTTGTTTATACCTATCCTTTTACTTTAAGGTTTAACCCCCTTATTGACCCCGTAATCATTGAATTTTTCCGTTACTTCAATGTTTGTCTTGGCCAAATAGGTTCGATCGTGTGGAGGGCAGTAGCTTGCCTTCGTTATTTGTCAAGTTTAGTTTCCGCTCCTTTACCTACAGTTGCCCATGTTGTCGTTCTTGCCGTTGCTTCTCGTGGAGAGGCCGAACCTTCTAGCGGTAGACAAGGCATGAAGAAAGTTTTGACTGAAGTCTCCGATGCTGGGAATCTGTAAAAGAAATCAGGCCGAGCTGCTATATGGTTGAAGCCATTGATTTGCCCCGTGGAAAGGAAAAAACTTGAATCCCACAACTCTTTGACCTTAATGAATGACGTTATTCATTCTGCCCTCAAGGTATATCCCCATCCTCTTTATATTTCTTCCTTTTCTTTCATGCTTATAATTCATCTGCTTTGTCTTTCTACAAATCAATTTAACAGGTATAAAGCTCATGAAGAGTATATCTTGGACTGATCAACAAATGATTGAGTTGCGCACCGAAGCTGATAATTGGAAAGATCAATTTGAAAGCCTTCAACTTGAAAAGGATGTTCTTGTTGAGGAAGAATGAGCTTTTGGAGCAACAATTGAGATAACCACCTTTGAATTAGCGGTTTTGAAGTCTTCTTCCAATCAAGTCGAAAAGGACAATGATAAATTGGAATCTTCCTTTGTTGAGCAACTCTCAAAGGCAACTGAAGAAATTCGAAGCGTGAAAGAACTTTTAAATCAGAAGGAGGTATACGCGGGTAATTTGGTGCAGACGTTCACCCAAGTTCAAGAGTATTCTCTTCTGATAAGATTCAGTTCCTTGAGAGTTCTCTTGAACCTTTGAAGGCATCCTATGAAGCTTCGGAAGCAGAGAAAGAAGACTTAAGAGTTGAGATAGAGCAGTTGGAGAAAGATTATGAAGCTCTTGAAGACAAGTTAACACTTGATGTTTGTTGGGCTTTCTTGAATACTCATCTCGGATCTTTGACCGAGGCTAACCAGGAGGGTTTTGACCTTAATGATGAAATTATAAAAGCTAAGGAAGCGATTGAGCAAACTCAGCAATGTCAAAGCTTCTCAACACCCAAGGATGAAAGTTCCAAAGGTGATGGAGATGGACTTACTCTTGGTGAAGTAGATGCCCAACCTTCATCTTCTCAAGTTAATCCCTCTATACCTGTTAATGATGCTCCTTAGCTTTTGTCCTTTGTCTTAGAAATGACGGGGGTTGGTCTTTGTTGAAACTTTTTTGTTTTTGTTTCCAAGTGGTTTCTGGGAAGTTTTCCCTTCCCTGATTTTAGGATGGTGATATAAATATCATTTTGTTGCATGTTTTGCCTTTTTGCTCTTTAAGTTTTCGAGCTTATACTTGCATTAAAAGATGTAATGACCCGGTCGGTCGTTTCGAGAGTTATAGCCCCGTTCCCCCATTTTTTGCTTTATTTTGTGTTCTTCAGCTGTATTTGATTGTATCGCGTTAGTTGGTTCGGGTTCGAAGTGGTTTTGGAGGGAATTGAGACACTGTCTCTTTTGGGAAGGCTTAAGTTAGGAAAGTTGACCGGATGTTGACTTATGAGTAAACGACCTCAGATTTGAATTTTGATGGTTCCATTAGCTCTTTTAGGTGATTTTGGAATTAGGAGCGTGTCCAGAATGTGATTTGGAGGTCCGTAGTAGAATTAGGCATGAATTAGCGAAAGTTGAAAATTTGGCGATTTTTGTCCGGCAGCGGAAAATTTGATATTGTGGTCGGAATGGAATTTCCGAAAGTTGGAGTAGGTTCGTAGTGTCATTTGTGTCGCGTGTGCAAAATTTAGGGTCATTCGGACGTGATTTGATAGGTTTCGGCGTCGTTTGTGAAATTTGGAAATTTAAATGTTCTTTGGCTTGAATCCGAGGGCAGTTTGGTGTTTTGATGTTGTTTTGAGTGATTTGAAGGTTTGACTAAGTTTGAATGAGGTTATGGGATGTGTTAGTATGTTTGGTTGATGTCCCGAGGGTCTCGATAAGTTCCGGGTGGTTATCAGATAACTATTTGGCTTTGGAAGTTGGAAATATCTGATATCTGGTGTTGGAAAGTTGTAGGTCTCGGATCTTGGAAGTGCGGCCGTTGAGGGAAGTTCACGGACTGCGATGGTACTATGCGGCCGCGTTAGGATTTCGCGGACCGTTGTGAGGTGCCGACTACGGTAGTTGATGTTTCAGGACCCACGGCCGCAATGGAATTACGCGGATCGTGATGGGGAGTGGGCGACCGCGGTGAGAAATACGCGGACCGCAGAATGGAAGTTCATAGAGCACTATATAAGTGAGGTTTAGGGTTTTATTTCACATTTTGGACTTTGGGAGCTCGGTTTGAGTCGAATTTGTCACGACCCAAACCGATAGGCCGCGACGGGCACCTGGTACCTTACTCAATCGAGTACTAACATAACGTATTTTTTCATGTCATACTATCATAAATAACTGAGCCAGAGAGGCTGCCGTGAAATAGGTAATACAATAGGTAATGTCAACTTATACATAAGACATATGGGCCACTAAGACCAAAATAACCACTTGAACACTGAACATAGGCCGACAAGGCCATACGATCTTTTACGTACATCACATCTGTCTACAAGCCTCTAAGAATACATAATTTTCATAAAGGTCGGGACAGAGTCCCGCTACACCAAACAATACACATCTAACTCATACTAACCAAACAAGTTCGAAGCAAATGGAGCGAACCAACATCTTCCGCTGAGCTGATAGCCTATTTGGAGGGCTCTCGACCTATCTATCGGGACCTGCGGGAATGAAACACAACGTCCCCAAGCAAAAAGGGATGTCAGTACAAATAATGTACTAAGTATGTAAGGCACATAAATAAGTACATAACAGACATGGAGGAAATATAGAGTAAATGACTCCACCAGTAAGTCTGGATAACTTTATAAATCATGAAATAATTATAGTGTCATGTATATGCGTATGAATGTCATGTCATGCATAAGTACATGTTTCATAACATCATCAGCCTCTGAGGGCGTCCCATCATATCATCTCGGCCACTGTGGAAAAATCATCAACGTATACCAACTGATCAAGTGGTGGTGCGTATATAACGCCATAACCTTTCTCATATCCCATATATATATATATATATATATATATATATATATATATATATATACATATATACACATATATAACGCCATTTGGTCATGGGTCAATGTACATGAATGCAATACATTAAAAGTATATTAATAAAATCTCTTGGAGTGTCATAAGACCATTATGCCTTTGAATAATATCATGAAGTAAACTTTTTCAACTTACCTATTTTTCTAAGACCCATGAACAGATGATAGAATAATATGACACATGGAGAATCAAGAACATAAGCATCTTTAGCATTTTTATGAATAGAGTCATTTATGGAAGTTGTGCATTTGCACGTTTCGTTTGCATCGTATGGATCATACCAAAAGAAAGAAGGGATAGCCTTAACATACCCGGAGTAGGAAAAATCCGTATGATATTCCTAAAAAAGGTTCCACCGTACTTCTTTTGAAATCGCAAAATTTTTACGTTGATGAGATTCTAATAATTCTCGATGGATTTTTGTAGGAATTGGTTGCAAGAAGTCTTGTTGAAAACTCATGAAAATTGCTAACATTCTCACTTCTATTTGTAGTGTGTGTAAGGAATTGTAGGAATTTTTGGTTGTAGTGTCTTGTATTCAAGACATTAAAAATGAAGTGTTATGATAAGCAATGGGGTTATGGAGTATAGCAACATTATTTTTAAGGCCAAAATGAAGCCTAAAGTGCCAAACTTCTAATACCTTTTTGTATGTGTCATGTGTATGACCCTTTTAAATAGCCACCTTTAATTCTAAGTTATGAGTCACACTCTTGACATGGGAGGGATGCCACTTAATCTCCTTTTTGGGGGATTTAAACTTTATCCAATCATCAATTAATTAATTAGGTAATATCCCGTTATCCGGTAATTAACCAATTACCCGCATAATTAAAAAATATTTCCACTTACTTAAAATACTACTCACTTTTCACATACCTTATACACCTTACTATCATGTCCATGTGGTACCTTGTATGGTACTAGTCCTTAAATATCGGGTATTTTAGCTCATGCCGTATTTTATCCCAAAATGTCAAACTTCGATGAAATTCATTTTCTTTGATTTGCCTACCCTTTCACTTTCACAAATTTACTTATCACTTATGAAATAGCATAATCCTTATAATCTCCAAATAATCTTTTACTTGGACTGGTGTCACTTACCTTACCACAAATTCAACGTACAATACTACATGGTGCAACATCGTCGTAACTTAATACTGCAAAGCGTAACATCACTGTAATGTAATACTGCAGGGTGCAACATCGTCGTAACTTAATACTGCAAAGCGTAACATCTCCGTAATGTAATACTGCAAAGTGCAACATTATCGTAACTTAATACTGCGAAGCGTAATATCATCGTAATGTAATACTGCAAGGCGTAACATTATCGTAATATAATACTGAAGGATGTAACATCATCGTAATATTGCAGGGTTTAACATCATTCCCTTATTTGGAACATAAGTCCTTGAATGTTGATTGATGCTCTTATCATTTTCATAACTTATAGCTCTTGTGAATACCTTAATACTCTCCTTGCCATTTAAGTAGTTGCTTTGTGAATAAATCCAAAGTCTAAGGTATTCCGCCCTTTAGTATTTTTGCTCATATCATGACTTGTGGTCGAAATCTTTCTAATCTTGCAACTGTTGCTACCTCCTATCATGCAGCCTGTATGACCCTGGCTTCGTAAATGCGCTTATGCGATTCATTTTTTTCCCTTTTCCTTTTAGTTTTTGTCAATATCTAGGCCTTACTTTGTAAACATATACAAGGCTTAATAGGATGCCTCTCCGGGCATCTATAGGTGTACTGAAGTTCTTTGCTCGATACTTCGTAGAACTTGCAAATATGGCCATATCTTATTTCATAGATCTGGTCATCCATTCGTATGGCTTTACTGCATCTACATGGGTCATGCTATACCATAATTCTTTTACTTCAATTTATCATTATTGAGGTATGCTTACCAAACTCCCAATTACTTTTGTTGCCTAATCTTTAGGTATAAATCTCAGTTCTTTAATGCTCCTTCATTACCGTTCGTCTTAAGAAGGATGGCGTAATCTTATGTCATACTTTGTAACTTGTATCCATCCATTGCTGATTTACCTCAATGTTGATCTACAATCCTCCACTTGAAGATTTGAAACTTCTTACGTAATACATTGCCGCTAGGGCTTATGTTGTTTTGAGGAATGTTTGAAATGATTTCCATAATCGTATTTCATAGTGTCTCAATGTAATTCACCTTATAGGGGGTATCCTAATCTCGTGCCGTCAGTGAAATCTTTTCTCCTTCTCTTTTTTTTTTCAAAATCATTATTCAATCGAAGGTCCAAATGTCATTCTTTATCTACCATAATTACACCCTCATCTCTTTCAAATGATATTAGTCTTAGACTCATTTGAGTTGATTCAGGCTATACTGAGCTTTCTATGACTTAGAGAAACCATTAGCTCGCTTGTTTTTATGGGTTTAATCCTGAGGACTTATCCATTCTTGTCACCTTCTCACTCGCCCTTTCGTATCCTTACTCTTGCCTTCCTAAAACCTTGTCGCTTTGCCATACTTAAGCTCGCGACCTACCCATATTTATTTATATTACTCGCAACCTTCCTTCAACTTGCTTGTATCATAGGTTTCCTTATGTCACTCTGGAACATCAAGCGAGATATCACATCATCTCTAACTCTTCTTTACTGTCTTAATTAGCCTCCTTGATACCTAGAAACCATAGGCTATGACATATGCTACCGACAATACCGCTATCATTCCTGGATATTGAATCCCTATGCTTCTAGCCTTCTATCCGAAGTATGGACTATTCACAACTTTCTGCATTTAAGTATCTCGTACATTGTTCACCTTTACCTTACTTACTTAAAATCTCGCATCATATCTTCTATCTCCTTCACAACCTCCCTTCCACATAGGTATGATTCACACCACAACTTGAAGCTCTATTATAATACTACAATCCAGTGGGAGCTTCATACTGACTTCTTATGAGGATGTTACTTTTTTAACTAGCTTTATCAAAGAGTTGTTATAGACTATGATTGTTGTACTCTCTCTCTTGTACCTCTGATTTTAAGGGAGATCCTGCAATGTTCTCGATCATGATATTTCTATTTTTCTGGGTTCAATAATCAAACTCCTGATTTACTTGGGTGATGTAAATCTTTAGTTTCCTCCTTCTTTTGATCGGCCTTTACATCGGCTTAAACTATCTTCTAATCTGTGGTTCTTGGTATTAGTTATTTTGTTTAGCCTCTCATGGGCGCTGAGGAATATGCATGATACAATCCTTTAATAATTTAATCCTTCGTTTATTACCTGGGCTCAATTCTTTCTTTTTCCGTATACTAGAATCTTCTACGGCTGTATATGCTGCATGTATAAAACTCCGTACCCTTAAGTGCGTTCATAACGTAACCAACTCTGGATCATTGATCGAATAATTCCTTTCGTTCCATCTTAGCTTTCTTTCAACGTAAGCTATTACTTTTTCTGGTTTTTCTGCCCCCTTGTTGCATCCATACTTAGCTTATCTTAGTGCCCGCACATGCCAGAGTTTCCATGCAACTCATATGATCTCGAATATTACTTTTAATTTTACTTCCCGTTCATTAGCCATTGTAGGTGCCACTTTCCTTTGGAGTGCTTACAATGTTGTTGTGAGACTGTTGTTACATGACCATTTCCTCTTTAGGTCATTCTGCTTAAGTTGAAGCCTTCTTCCTTATTTCCTCAGCTAGTCTTTCGTTGTCGTACTTAGGGAGAACCCTTGACCCTCGTAAAGCTGTGAGCTTATTACGGGCCTTTTGATGTCCTTCCTTGCCTATAATTATTCGTAGTTGCTTACCTCCATTCCCTTGTACTTGTAGGGTTGCTTATGAACTGACATTTTGATTGCCTTCCCGGTGGCACTTTCTTTTATCCCCGTAACACTCATATGGTACCTTTAACTACCCCGACTCCTATTTGAATACATCTCAAGTATTATAATGACATTACTGCGAGGCTGAATTCTCCATGTTGGAGTTTACTACATTCATCTTACATGATATGATGATTTGTCCGTAACTTCTTATCTAGTCATGACTAGGCTCTTCCTGAATCAACTACTAATTACTCGTCGACCCATTCTCATATCCATATTCTGCGTAATCTTTCTTGGGTTATTCCTTGTCTTAACTTACCTCACATGCTGGCTCCTTATCTATCAATAATATCCCGGGCAGGAACCCTTACTTCCCCATTTTTTTTGACTTCATGCTTACATAGCGTCCTGGAATTGTCACACCTCCTTTTTACATACCTGTAGGTAGCACAAGGGAGTTTTTCCACTTTAAGTGACATTATTCGAAATGAGATTATTATTTATTTATTTTTGTTCAGAGTTTCCCCTTGAGATGGTTTGTTTTCTGGTGTCCCAAGTCACCGGTTTATTTTAAATCCCAAATCGAAGAAAATTCGACTTTCCTTTTGAAGTTTGCCAGAAATTCTGAGTAAGGAGTTCTGTTAACCCGAGGGAAGGTGTTAGGCACCCCCGGATTCCGTGGTTCTAGCACGGCCGATTAAACTATTATAATTGGCCTATTATCTGACTTTAATACATGTTTTAGCCTATGGTACATTTAACTTATTAAAATGCTTTTAATTATTTTTAAAGAAGATTTAACGTCGTATAAAACATGTCTTCGGATCGCGCCACATGAAATGTACCCGCAATCCGAAACACATCTTATTCAGCGTTGTGAGATTTAGAGTTGGGTCACATGAAATGCACACCCGAGTTTAATGAAAGTAATATTATTAAAAATACGCGCCTAAAGCAACTACGAGTTGTTAATTTCGCAAGGGCCATGGAAATTGGCTAAATGGTGCGCCTCAAATTCTAAGGATTAACACAAGATTAATTAAATGAGGGCCATGCAATTGTCATTTTTGTTTGGCATGACGCACTTTAATTCTAAATTAAAAAGGTATTCAAACTAGGCTTCGGAGGGCCATAAGTTATATTCTAATGGATATGGCTTACCTCGTAATGTATCTTGTGAGAATTCAATTTATTAGAGGACGGAATTATCAACACTTTTAAGACTAAAATTTCGGATCAATTTAAAACTAAAAGACCAACAATCAGGGAGATGAGCGGGTGGAATTAAAGGACATTGGGCTCGGACGACTGGCCCTACTGCCAAAAAAAAACTGGCCTGCCCTAATACAGGCCTAATGCAAGCCCCAAGCCGTAGATAACGGACGACGACAGATGCAAGACTCCAGATCGAGTCTCTACACATGCATAACATCAGAATTATTTGAATTAATGGCCCCGACCTCATTAACTGGGCCATCGCTAGGCCCAAGGTCTCATGATTCAAATGATTCATTCCCAAATCAAATAATACAAACCAATCTGATGTTAATTATGGAACATGAAGTTAGATTAACAAACATAAACTCTAATTTTAAATAATTAACACAATTTAACTAAGCTAAAATTTTAATTTTATCTTTCATGCATCCTTGAGTCAAATCTGCTTCCAGAACAATCCAGTAGCCAAAAGAATGCACTGCTGGGCTCAAGAAACGAGCCCAAATAACAACAGAAAAGCCATCTTCCCTCGCAAATGACTTCAGAATTCAAAGCTCGATGAGCCCAAACACTGTAACGAACAAAACTGAGGATTCCAGACTCGACATCGAGTCTATACTAAAGCAAAATAACCGTTGCACTCAAACACAAATTGTTAAATCTCACCACTACCCAATGACTAATACACCAGGAAAACTTCGCATACTACTAAGGATACATGCTTGACTTTAGACTTACAAATATTCACACTTAAACTAAACTTAAAAACACAGCACGAGACTTTAAACTAACTAACTCTTTTTCAATATCAAAAAGTAACAAAATCTAGAGAATTAATCAACACCCAAAACTCTTAAAGAGCACACACTCACTTGTATAGCATCCTAAGGGCATGAGATAACTAAGACAACATGTGTAATTCAAGACTTATTACAGAACATTTAAGAAGTAGGGGAAACAGATGTAATGGATTCAAAACAGCTTGCATTCAGTCAGGCCTCAACTCGACATACATGTTCTCAGTCACCTGTTGACAATGGTTTGGGGAAATACCTGGAAAATACACAAAAGGAAAAATGTGAGGGCAACAAGCAGCTACAACAGTAGTGTAACAGGTCCAGCAACAGCAGAAACCAAGACAGTAAAACTCAACAGCAAGAAAAGTTCCAGATTCTAACAAATATCCAGTGAAATCAACTCAACCAACAATGAAACAGTAACTTTGACCCAAAACTCAGCCCCGAACTTTAAGAGAAGAACAAGTTCAAGCCATTTCACACAGCCACTGAACCAAAAATTGCCTTAGCAAGTCAGAATTCCAAAAATCAGAAATGGAACTCAATGGAACAATGATTTTCTTCAAATTCCAGACGTTATCTTTTCTGAGTTTCTTAGCCTTTTTTAATCTCTAAAAAATCTGAATTGAACCCCAAGTAACTATGCATTTATAGGCAAGTTACTAGGGCAACCTTAAGAGTTTAGTTATTTCATTTTTAGTCCTTTTCAAATTTTCCTTTTTGCTACTTAGTCCTTTATTCTGCTGATCAAGTTAGTCTGTTTTTGCAGCTTCTAGGCACCTTCCTAAGTGGTTACTGAGAGATTCCCTACGCCCTTTACCCAAAATACCCCCTTAGTGCCCTGTTTTTACCTTGAAACCCAACCAGACTTCAAGTATGGGCTATGAATCCCCAAACAGTCTCAATGTTTCAATAACATGGGCTCAGACTCAAACCAAATAGAATTCCTTTAGAATGAGGTCTTAGACTGAGCTCAGAGCCCAAATAACAAAGGTGAAACCCAAACAAATTCAAAAAACTTAAAAACCAAACAAATCGACTAATTAATGATCACAAACAGGCGGGGAACTAATTAAGCTAATAAATTAAGCTAAGTAACCAAATCAAAACTTCTAACAGGATAATTAATAAAACTAGGCAAACCAAAAAACAAATTAAAAGAGAGAAAAAGAACAGAGGTGACACATAGACAATTTTGAAAAAGAAAAATGAATGGGACTTACCAGCTAAACTTGAAATCAAAACTGAGGCACTGATTCAATCCAAAACAGTGGAAAATGTTTGTTCTTGGTGAAGAACAAACGAGTGTCACTATTTTGTTCCAAAACCAACTTGAAACAAACGGAAAATTCCTAAAGTGGCTTGCATGCATGATTCCTACTTTAGGCTCTTAGGGCTCGACTCTTCGATTTGATATTCGAGGAGCTCCAGAGATGTTCGAAGGAATCTAAGTGAGGATTTGGAATGAGGGAGAGAAGACTGTCCTAGGGTGTTAATTTGGGGCCAATTAGAGGTGGCGCCGCCACCCTCAAGCGGTGGGATTTCAGGGCGGCGTTAGGTTTTTTTTGGGGGTAAGGTTTCTGATGATGGGGAAGATGAGAGACGATGAGTTAGAGGGGGGGTACGGGTGTTTGGACCATTATATATTATAGGATACCCCAGTTCCGGACCGTTGGATTAGGGAGGTCCAATGGTCGCGATTAAATGCATACAAAACGGGGTCGTTTTGGTTATGGGGATGCTGGACCGGGTTGGACACGGGTCTGGGTTGGGTAGTTGAGTGGTTTGGACGGGTTTAGGGTCTGGGCCTGGTAATTTTAATTGAAATGGCCCAGAATCTGATTCTTTTCTCTTTTTTTCCTTTCATTTTCTTATTATTTGAATTAATGGCCCTGACCTCATTAACTGGGCCATTGCTAGGCCCAAGCTCTCATGATTCTCATGATTCATTCCCAAATCAAATAATACAAACCAATCTAATGTTAATTATGGAACATGAAGTCAGA
Source organism: Nicotiana tabacum (assembly GCF_000715075.1). NCBI lineage: Eukaryota > Viridiplantae > Streptophyta > Magnoliopsida > Solanales > Solanaceae > Nicotiana > Nicotiana tabacum. The sequence goes on from NC_134095.1 coordinate 62,545,451, forward strand.
TTAACAAACTTAAACTCTGATTTTAAACAATTAACACAATTTAACTAAGCTAAATTTTTAATTTTATCTTTCATGCATCCTTGAGTCAAATCTGCTTCCAGAACAATCCAGTAGCCAAAAGAATACACTGCTGGGCTCAAGAAACGAGCCCAAATAACAACAACAAAGCCATCTTCCCTTGCAAGTGACTTCAGAATTCAAAGCTCGATGAGCCCAAACACTATAACGAACAAAACTGAGGATTCCAGACTCGACACCGAGTCTATACTAATGCAAAATAAACCCTTGCACTCAAACACAAATTGTTAAATCTCATCACTACCCAATGACTAATACACCAGGAAAACTTCGGATACTACTAAGGATACATGCTTGACTTCAGACTTACGAATATTCACACTTCAACTAAACTTAAAAACACAGCACGAGACTTTAAACTAACTAACTCTTTTTCAATATCAAAAAGTAACAAAATCTAGAGAATTAATCAACACCCAAAACTTTTAAAGAGCACACACTCACTTGTATAGCATCCTAAGGGAATGAGATAACTAAGACAACATGTGTAATTCAAGACTTGTTACAGAACATTTAAGAAGTAGGGGAAACAGATGTAATGGAATTCCAAATAGCTTGAATTCAGTCAGGCCTCAACTCGACATACATGTTCTCAGTCACTTGGTGACAATAGTTTGGGGAAATACCTGGAAAATACACAAAAAGAAAAATATGAGGGCAACAAGCAGCTACAATAGCAGTGTAACAGGTCCAGCAACAGCCGAAACCAAGACAGTAAAACTCAACAGCAAGAAAAGTTCCAGATTCTAACAAATATCCAGTGAAATCAACTCAACCAATAATGAAACAGTAACCTTGACCCAAAACTCAACCCCAGACTTTAAGATAAGAACAAGTTCAAGCCATTTCACACACCCACTGAACCAAAGATTGCCTTAGCAAGTCGGAATTCCAAAAATCAGAAATGGAACTCAATGGAACAATGATTTTCTTCAAATTTCAGCTGTTATCTTTTCTGAGTTTCTTAGCCTTTTTTAATCTCTAAAAAATCTGAATTGAACCCCAAGTAACTATGCCTTTATAGGCAAGTTACTAGGGCAGCCTTAAGAGTTTAGTTATTTCATTTTTAGTCCTTTTCAAATTTTCCTTTTTGCTACTTAGTCCTTCATTTTCTGACCTGCTGATCAAGTTAGTCTATTTTTGCAGCTTCTAGGCACCTTCCTAAGTGGTTACTGAGAGATTCCCTATGCCCTTTACCCAAAATACCCCTTAGTGCACTGTTTTTAACTTGAAACCCAGCCAAACTTCGAGTATGGGCTACGAATCCCCAATCAGGCTCAATGTTTCAATAAACATGGGCTCAGACTCAAACCAAATAGAATTCCTTTAGAATAAGGTCTTAGACTGACCTCAGAGCCCAAATAACAAAGGTGAAACCCAAACAAATTCAGAAAACTTAGAAACCAAACAAATCGACTAATTAATGATCACAAACAGACGGGGAACTAATTAAGCTAATAAATTAAGCTAAGTAACCAAATCAAAACTTCTAACAAGACAATTAATAGAACTAGGCAAATCAGAAAACAAATTAAAAAAAAGAAAAAGAACAGAGGTGACACATAGACAATTTTGAAAAGAAAAAAAAATGAACGGGACTTACCAGCTAAACTTGAAATCAAAACTGAGGCACTGATTCGATCCAAAACAGTGGCAAATGTTTGGTCTTGGTGAAGAACAAACGAGTGTCACTATTTTGTGCCAAAACCAACTTGAAACAAACGGAAAATTCCTAAAATGGCTTGCATGCATGATTCCGACTTTAGGCTCTTAGGGCTTGACTCTTCGATTTGATATTCGAGGAGCTCCAGAGATGTTCGAAGGAATCTAAGTGAGGATTTGGAATGAGGGAGAGAAGACAGTCCTAGGGTGTTAATTTGGGGCCAATTAGAGGTGGCGCCGACACCCTCAAGCGGTGGGATTTCAGGGCGGCGTCAGGGTTTTTTGGGGGGTAAGGTCTCTGATGATGGGGAAGATGAGAGACGATTAGTTAAAGGGGGGTACGGGTGTTTGGACCATTATATATTATAGGATACCACAGTTCCGAACCGTTGGATTAGGGAGATCCAACGATCGCGATTAAATGCATACAAAACGGGGTCGTTTTGGTTGTGGGGATGCTAGACCGAGTTGGACACGGGTCTGGGCTGGGTATTTGAGTGGTTTGGACGGGTTTAGGGGTTTGGGCCTGGTAATTTTAATTGAAATGGCTCAGAATCTGATTCTTTTTACTTCTTTTCCTTTCATTTTCTTATTATTTTCAAATTCTTTTAATTAATTCCAAATAAAAATAAAAACCTAAATTAAAATCTCAAAATTAGATTATCTTACCAAATTAAATTAATTAACTCCAAATAATAATTACCGCAACTTATTAAGTGCCCAAATTAAAAGAAAACTACCAAAATTCGAAATTAAACAATAATGAATGCAAAAATAAGTTATTTTTGTGATTTTTCCATTTTTGTAAAACTTTAATTTATTAATTAATCTCAAAAATGTATAATTAATTCCTAAATGCAATGCGTGATATTTTTTGCTATTTTTCATGATTTAAATTAAATATGCACATAAAAATGTAAACAAACACGAAAATTGGGCAATTAATTCCTAAAAATCAAATAACAAAAGAAAAATCCTAATTTTGGGGATTCTATAGAAGTAATTCATGCGAGGCAAAAATCACGTGCTCACAGCTGCCCCTCTTTGCTCGGAGACACGAAGGGTTTTTGGGCAAAGACAAAATGAGCAATTATGAGGGATTTTTGCCCATTTGACACTCCATGAGAAACATTTTGAAAAGAGTCTGACCAAACCATGCTTCAAAGGTTGCCTATATATCCTTGGCTATAAAGGAATCAGGTCGGTGTAGTTTTGGAAGTTTTGGTAGCTGGGACTACCAGGAAGGTGTGATTTCGCTGCTGCTACTGCTTGCTGACCTCCTTATTACACCAAAAAGGAAAATCAAAAGCTAGGCTAGCTAGGCCTATCAACTACGAGTTACAAGATTCCTATCTATAAATCTCTTGAAACTTGATCTTGAGTCTTAGCTGATTTTGCTGTGAACCTCGATCCGAATCTTGATGCTTGCAAGTTGTAGGTGCTGGTTCACTGGATTAAGGCGAGACAGGCGAAGCTTGTGCCCTCAATCAAGTTTTGAGCAGTTCGCATCTTTGTCTGCTTCAGCACTTTGAATTCACTTCTTTTTGTTCTCTTCCTTCTTTTCTTTATTCTGGATTGAGACTCATTCTTTTGGTCGTCTCGAACCCTGTGTCTGGAGGTAAAATCTGCTAAGACACCCAAAACAAAACAAACGAATGAAACTTTTTTCTACCCCAATTTTCACTAGGAAAATTTCATGAGTTATTTGCAACGCAAATTAAACTATCCTTTTTTTTTAAAAAAAACAAATAAAATAAGGATTGCATCTATCTGGAAGGGAAAAGATCAGGGGAAAGAGCCCTATATCTAAAATGTCAACTTAGGGATTGGAGCCCTAATGTTGGCAAAAGGCGACTAGAGAATGGAGGCCCTATGTCTAAAAAGGCTCAACTCAGGAATTTGAGCCCTAATGTTGGCAAAAGGCGACTAGGGAATGGAGGCCCTATGTCTAAAAGGCTCAACTCAGGGATTGGAGCCCTAATGTTGGCAAAATGCGACTAGGGAATGGAGGTCCTATGTCTAAAAAGGCTCAACTCAGGGATTGGAGCCCTAATGTTCGCAAAAGGCGATTAGGGAATGGAGGCCCTATGTCTAAAAGGCTCAACTCAGGGATTGAAGCCCTAATATTGGCAAAAGGCGACTAGGGAATGGAGGCCCTATGTCTAAAAAGCTCAACTCAGGGATTGGAGCCCTAATGTTGGCAAAAGGCGACTAGGGAATGGAGGCCCTATGTCTAAAAAGGCTCAACTCAGGGATTGGAGCCCTAATGTTGGCAAAAGGCGACTAGGGAATGGAGGCCCTATCTCTAAAAAGGCTCAACTCAGGGATTAGAGCCCTAATGTTGACAAAAGGCGACTAGGGAATGGAGGCCCTATGTCTAAAAAGCTCAACTCAGGGATTGGAGCCCTAATGTTGGCAAAAGGCGACTAGGGAATGGAGGCCCTATGTCTAAAAAGGCTCAACTCAGGGATTGAAGCCCTAATGTTGGCAAAAGACGACTAGGGAATGGAGGCTCTATGTCTAAAAAGCTCAACTCAGGGATTGGAGCCCTAATATTGGCAAAAGGTGACTAGGGAATGGAGGTCCTATGTCTAAAAAGCTCAACTTAGGGATTGGAGCCCTAATGTTGGCAAAAGGCGACTTGGGAATGGAGGCCCTATGTCTAAAAAGGCTCAACTCAAGGATTGGAGCCCTAATGTTGGCAAAAGGTGACTAGGGAATGGAGGCCATATGTCTAAAAAGCTCAACTCAGGGATTGGAGCCCTAATGTTGGCAAAAGACGACTAGGGAATGGAGGCCCTATGTCTAAAAAGCTCAACTCAGGGATTGGAGCCCTAATGTTGGCAAAAGGCGACTAGGGAATGGAGGCCCTATGTCTAAAAAGGCTCAACTCAGGGATTGGAGCCCTAATGTTGGCAAAAGGCGACTAGGAAATGGAGACCCTATATCTAAAAAGCTCAACTCAGGGATTGGAGCCATAATGTTGGCAACAGGCGACTACGGTATGGAGGCCCTATGTCTAAAAAGCTCAACTCAGGGATTGGAGCCTTAATGTTGGCAAAAGGCGACTAGGGAATGGAGGCCCTATGTCTAAAAAGCTCAACTCAGGGATTGGAACCCTAATGTTGGCAAAAGGCGACTAGGGAATGGAGGCCCTATGTCTAAAAAGGCTCAACTCAGGGATTGGAGCCCTAATGTTGGCAAAAGGCGACTAGGGAATGGAGACCCTATGTATAAAAAGCTCAACTCAGGGATTGGAACCCTAATGTTGGCAAAAGGTGACTAGGGAATGGAGGCCCTATGTCTAAAATGCTCAACTCAGGGATTGGAGCCCTAATGTTGGCAAAAGGCGAATAGGGAATGTAGACCCTATGTCTAAAAGGCTCAACTCAGGGATTAGAGCCCTAATGTTGGCAAAAAAGTAACAGATTGAGGTTGGGAATCTAAGCTATCATTTTGTTTGGATTTTCTTCTTTTTCTTTTTCTTTTTTTCATTATCCCTTTTTTCATTTCATTTTATTTCAATAAAATGCAGGAAAGAATTTCTGAGGAAAACTTCCCTTTTGGGCTGATTGTTACTGCGAAGCTGTTTCTAGCTTTTGTGCAGCTTTTCTTTCGGCTGCACCTGCTTTTGCACGGTTGCCTTGGACTACACCTGTTTCAATCTTTTCAAACAAAGAACAATTGTTAGTTTTGAAACGGTGGTTGGTTTTATGGTCTTGATGGTTTTGATCACTCGATCTCGGCCCAACTTTTGGCGAGAACCTCTGTTGCTTGCTGGTTTTCTGAAGATTGATCTCTCTTTCAAACCAAGGGACTCAACTTTTAAGATTTCATGAAGACTCGCCCACGTGGGGCTTCGACCCTTTTGCTTTATTCTGCCTTTAGGACCTTTGTCTTTGACTTCCTTTCCTTTTTTTTTCAATAACTCTGATTTTAAGGCATTAGTCATCACGACCAGTCGGGATCGACTTGATGCACCCGCTGAGGCTGGGTACTTTTCTTTAGCTTTTGTTAGGCAGAGCCCTATAAAGCCAATCTTGCCACCTTTTCTTTGTATTAGTTTCGGAAACAGAGTTAGATCGAAAGGGATTCAAGGAAAAAGTAAACAAAAGGCAAGAAAAATGAATTTAAAGAGAAGTGTCCCTTTCGGGAGGGAAGGAAGGACTTATCTGGGGTGCATGTAGACTTCAAATAGACATGATATGCTTCTTGGACTGGATGTCCGACCCGCACAAACTTTTCCAAGTTCCCATAAACTCATTGTGACCCGTGTTTCGAAACTAGGGAATCTTGCCAGGATTCTTTCATTGGTGAGAGGTGTCTTCTTTTTGATTGACGGCGCCCTTTGCGGGTTTTCGCCAATCGACCTCTCTTATTTCTCTTCTCACTGTCGCCCGATAATGCTTTTACAAGTTTTCACTAAGCGGGCTCTCTTGTTTCCAATTTCTCTGCTCACCGTCGCCTTATGGTGTCCGTAAGTTTTCACCGATAAGACTCTCTCATTTTATTTCTCTCAGTTTGATTGTATCAGATCCAAACAATGGTGTTTTCTAATTCCGACACCTTTGCCAATTGATCAGAAGGACTTGGACAAGGTTTGGGTAAAAAGAATCTGGATGGAATTACATCTTCGGAACCATTCTAGTGGGCTTATTGCTGAACCATTATGTCATCTGCCCCAATTTCACTTTTGGGAAAATTTGGGTTTTTATTTTGGTGTGACTGAACCCCAGAGAGAGGCTGCCTATGTATCCTTTCGGAATCAAGTCGAACGTAGTTCAGGAAAACATTTTTTTAACACTTTACGGTTCTCAAGAGGGTAATCAAAGAAGAGTAACCGACTCAAATGGGTTTGCAAAGGGTGGATAGTGTTTGGGTAGCGAGAATGAAATCCTTCGTCATGCCAATCGGACAAGGTTGTCGCTTTAGAAAAGCTAAACATAATACCTTTTGACTGCATCCACATTATAGCCGCTTCGGGATCATTCCCTTCGATATCTCCCAGATACAATGCCCCTTTTGGAAATATCTTTCTAACGATGTATGGGCCCTTCCAATTAGGAGAAAATTTTCCTTTCGCTTCCTGGTGATGGGGAAGGATACGCCTTAAAATGAGTTGCCGCACTTCAAAATTTCTAGGCCGCACTTTCTTGTTGTAGGCACGGGCCATTCTTTGTTGGTACAACTGCCCGTGGCAGACCGCGGCCATTCGCTTTTCATTGATCAAGGTTAACTGTTCCAGCCGGGTTTTAACCCACTCACTGTCTTCAATTTCAGCTTCAACAATGATCCGGAGAGATCGGATTTCGACCTCTGCGGGTGTTATGGCTTTAGTGCCATAAACCAAAATATACGGGGTGGCTCCAATTGACGTGCGCACAGTAGTGTGATATCCCAACAATGCAAACGGTAACTTTTCGTGCCACTGACTGGAACTTTGAATCATCTTTCTCAAAATCTTTTTGATGTTTTTGTTTGCTGCTTTGATGGCCCCCATTGGTTTTGGGCCGATAAGGAGTAGAGTTCCGGTGCATTATCTTGAATTGTTCACATATCTCTCCCATCAAATTACTATTCAAGTTTGCAGCATTGTTTGTGATAATAGTTGCAGGAATGCCAAAATGACAGATAAGATTGGAGTGCACGAAATATACCACAACTTTCTTGGTGACGGATTTGAGAGTGATGGCTTCAACCCATTTCGTGAAGTAGTCAATGACAACTAGTATGAATCTGTGCCTATTTGAGGCTTTCGACTCGATTGGCCCAATGACGTCCATACCCCAAGCAACAAATGGCCAAGGTGCTGACATGAGATGTAGTTCTGTGGGAGGTGCATGAATCAAATCACCGTGCACCTGACACTGATGACACTTTCGGACAAAGCTGAAACAATCCTTGTCCATGGTTATTCAGTAATAGCCCGCTCGAAGGATTTTCTTTGCTAAAACATACCCGTTCATGTGGGGTCTGCATATTCCCGCGTGTACCTCATGCATGATCCTTCCTGCCTCTTCTGTGTCAACACATCTTAACAAGTTGAGGTCTAGAGTTCTCTTGTACAAGACATCGCCACTCAAAAAGAAACCACTTGCGTGCTGCCTAATGGTTCTCTTCTGGTCTCCACTGGCTTGCTCGGGGTATTCTTGCATTTTCAAAAACCTTTTGATGTCATGATACCATGGTTGGGTATTTGGCCCTGTTTCAACCGTATTACAATAACCATGCTTTTCCCGGATCTGGATTTCCAATGGGTCAATGTGGGCATTGCCCGAGTATGGTAGCATTGAGGCTAAAGTGGCAAGAGCATCATCTAGTTCATTGTGGAAACGAGGAATGTACCTGAACTCTATTGACTTGAATCGCTTACCAAGTTCTTCCACATGTTTCCTATAAGGAATAAGCTTGATGTCTCGGGTTTCCCATTCTCCTTGAGCTTGTCGGATAATCAAATCTGAGTCTCCCATGATTAACAGTTCTTCGACATCTTGGTCGATTGCCATGTTCATACCCATAATGCAAGCTTTGTACTTGGCAGTGTTGTTTGTGCAGAAAAACCGAAGCCTAGCTGTGGCCGGGTAATGCTGACCGGTGGGCGAGATCAAGATTGCCCCAATTCCAACACCTTTTGCGTTTACAGCTCCATCGAAGAACATTTTCCAAGCGTCGATGTCTTCGGATATTGCCCAAACTGAGTTTACCTCTTCATCCGAGAAGTAAGTATTCAAATGTTGGTATTCATCATCGACCGGATTTTCAGCCAAGTGATCTGCTAACGCCTGGGCTTTCATTGCCGTGCGAGTGACATATACTATGTCGAATTCCGTAAGCAGGATCTGCCACTTTGCTAGCCTCCCAGTGGGCATTGGCTTCTGGAATATGTATTTTAAAGGATCCAACCTGGTTATAAGGTAAGTGGTGTAGGCTTGAAAATAGTGCCTCAACTTCTGAGCGACCCAAGTCAAAGCGCAACAGGTCCTTTCCAAAAAAGTGTACTTGGCTTCATAACTGGTGAATTTCTTGCTCAGATAGTAAATAGCCTGCTTTCTCTTTCCAATCACATCGTGTTGCCCGAAGACACAACCGAAAGAATTTTCCAAGACTATCAAGTACAAGAACAAAGGCCTCCCTGGCTCAGGTGGCACCAATACTGGCGGATTTGACAGATATTCCTTAATTTTATCAAAAGCTTCTTGACATTCATCTGTCCACTTGACTGCCGCGTCTTTCTTCAGCAATTTGAATATGGGTTCACATGTGGACGTCAACTGGGCAATGAACCGGCTGATGTAGTTCAATCTACCCAACAAACTCATAACATCCTTCTTGGTTTTCGAAGGAGGCAAATCTCGAATAGACTTTATCTTTGTTGGGTCTAACTCGATGCCCCTCCGACTAACGATGAATCCCAAAAGTTTGCCGGATGGCACCCCAAATGCACATTTGGTCGGGTTCAGCTTCAAATCATATTTGTGCAGCCGCTCAAAAAACTTTCTCAAGTCCTGAGCGTGGTTGTCCTGGGTTTTGGATTTGATGATTACATCGTCCACATACACCTCTATCTCTTGGTGCATCATATCGTGAAAAATGGCTATCATGACCCTCATATAGGTTGCCACGACGTTCTTGAGACCAAATGGCATGACTCTATAACAGTATGTACCCCAAGGTGTGGTAAAAGCTGTCTTCTCTGCATCTTCTTCATCCATCAATACCTGGTGATATCTTGCATAACAATCCATGAAGGACTGCATCTCATGCTTGGCGCAGTTATCAACAAGGATGTGGATGTTCGGCAAAGGGAAGTTATCTTTGGGACTTGCCATGTTTAAATATCTGCAATCCACACATACCCGGGTCTTCCCGTCTTTCTTTGGAACTGGGACTACATTAGCTAACCATGTGGTGTACCGGACCACCCGGATCACCTCCGCTTTCAATTGCTTCGTGACCTCTTCTTTGATCTTATCACTGATATCAGTTTTGAACTTTCTTTGCTTTTGCTGAACTGGGGGACAGTCTGGGTAAGTAGGCAACTTATGAACCACCAAATCAACACTTAGTCCTGGCATGTCGTCATATGACCAAGCAAATACATCTTTGAACTCAAACAAGAGTTAGATTAAGGCGTCTCAAGTTTTTTCGTCTACGTGGATGCTTATCTTGGTGTCCCTGATTTCTTCAGAACTACCCAAATTAACCGATTCAGTATCATTTAAGTTCGGCTTAGGTTTATTCTCAAATTGTTCCAATTCTCGATTTATTTTCCTAAAAGCCTCTTCTTCATCGTACTCCGGTTCTTGGTTCATTATTTCATAGTTAAACAGTGTGTTCGGATCTGGGCATGAAGTCCACAAGCATGTCATGTTATTTAAAGTCGCATTGTTAGAACTGAAAGAAGAAATAAAAGGGAAAATAACAAAAATCAGAAAGAATAAAGAAAGATGAATGATGAAATATTGATTTCACTTCTTGGAATTTGAAGATAAAAGGGTTTACATTGGAATTAAAAGACAAGAAACTAAAGAAAACATCCGAGTTACACCCTGAAATAACTCATGATGCAGAAAAGGTGGCAGGACAGGTCTACCGGGACTCCCGCCTGATTGGGAATGGTGTAGCCTTCCAATTTTGTAGCTTGGCGTCAGGTCCCATATACAGCACCTCAGCGGTGCTTGAGCCCTCCCCTGGCTGGACCATGTGGGTTTCATATAGTATCTTCCTCATTGCCCCACAGATCTCTTCAATCTCTTCGGGCGTGAAGGCCTCATATTCTTCTTCCTTATGGTATTTTGGCTTGACAAATGTTCTGTATAGATGCGGCACCGACTGAGGCAAGACCCAACCATCATTCTTTCTATCATTTGCCCATTTTACATTAGCTGGAGTGGATCTGAAGCCTATCCCAAAGAACTTTTCACTGGCGGTCAGGGTGACAAGTTTAGTTATCCCTTGCAAGGATTTCCCGAGCCCTTTCCCCGGTTTGAAGCCATGTCTGATCATTTCTTTGGCCACCATGATTGATGCATTAGAAAGAAAGGGTTGGGGGCAAGGGTTTCCCTCTTCGTACTGGTCTGCAACCACAATTTCAAAGGCCTGATAAACTATGTGCTCACTCCCCTCTCTTGCTTCAGGACATGGGACTGATGGGCCCGGATAAATTTATTGCTCGTCTTCCCCGTGGACCATAATCTCTTGATCTTCATGCTCAAAATTTACCACCTAATGAAGGGTAGAAGGTATAGCCCCCGCTGCATGAATCCTTGGCATCCCCAAAAGAAAATTGTAGGATGTGTCCATATCCAGAACTTGGAAGGTTACTTCAAAATCTACTAGGCCAATGGTCAGAATCAGATCGATCTCTCCAATTGTGTCCCTTTTTATACCATCAAAAGCCCGTACATAGACATTGTTGGGTTGAATTCTTTTGGTCCTGATTTCCATGCGCTGTAGAGTTGAGAGTGGGCAGATGCCTACCCCAGAGCCTCCGTCCAACATAACCCTTTTCATGTAGTACCTTTCGCATTTGACTGTCAGGTGCAAGGCTTTGTTATGCATGGCCCCTTCTGGGGGCAAGTCATTTTTGCTGAAGGAAATCTGGTTAATTGCGAAAAACCTTTCTGCCATCCTCTCCAACTGTTCTACAGAAGTCTCAACAGGCACATATGCTTCGTTAAGGATCTTGATCAATACCTTCGGATGTTCGGTGGAGTTCATCAACAAAGCCAATAAAGAGACTTGTTCGGGAAATTTTCGAAGCTGGTCCATCACTTCATAATCCGCCATTTTCATCTTTTGAAAGAAGGTCTCCTCTTCTTTGGCACTCACGGGCTTCTTAGATGGGAAGCGCTTTCTAGTGGCATTGTTCACCTCTTCCAAATTGACATACTTTTCAGCCAGGTTATTTTCTTGAACTTCTCCCGAGATTTCTTTGCCTTTGTAAGTTACCACTGATTTGTTGTAGTTCCAGGGCACAACGGTAGGATCCGTCATGGGCTTTTGCGGTGCGCGGCCAATAACCATGGGCTCACTCAACCTTGGTGGATTAATTGGCACCCGTATCACATAAGCTCCCTTGGGCACATACATTTGGGTTGCCTTGTTCAGCTCGAATCTCCTAGGAGGACTCAAAGTCATCTGCTTTTCTTTGCGGCCCCGAGGTACATAGAGGACAACATCTTTGGGAGGCGTTGCCCCAGTCCCCACTACAAATTTCTTCTCTGATTTTGAAGGGGTGGTTTTGTTCTTTTTCTCCCCTTTGTCTTGCTTCGGGGCATCTTTTGGTTTCTTTTCTACGTCAGCAATGGCAATGATGGCCTTTAACGCCGAGTCAAATTCCTTATCCTCACAAATAATTCCGATTACTGACCCGTTGTTGTGGGCTGGTAGTGGGTTATTAGTCATATTGGGGACATTCTCATATCTTAGCACTATCTTCATTTGTTCTATCAAATTCTCCATTGTTCTCTTCAGCGTCCAGCAATCATCAGTGTCATGCCCTTCTGCCCCTGAGTGATAGGCGCATCGAGCACTAAATCTGTAAGAGGGTGATGTTGGGTTTTGCCTAGTTTGAGGAACCAGCTGTAGCAGACCCATTTGGACAAGCTTTGGAAACAGACTGGAGTAGGATTCGCCGATTGGTGTAAAATTTGGCCTTCTAGGTGGTTCACGAGGGGGAAAATTATTTTGTGGTGGATGGGTGTTGTAGTGGTTTTAGTAAGGAGGCTGGTTTCTAGGAAATAGAGCTTGGTTACGGTTGGCTTGTTGCTGTGGACAGACATAAGGTTGAGCATTCATGACCGTGTATGGATGAGAAGCATAGGCCATGTCTTGGTGGGGGTAATAGAGTTGTGGGGTCCTTTCTGGGAGAAGGGATCTGGGAGTACGGTGTTTTCTTGCACCCGACGCTGCCATGGATGTTTCTTCCTTTTTCTCGCCTTTCGCTATTCCTCCGAACCCACCCTGAATGGCTTGGGAAGTAGCTCTGATAGCGGATTGGCTTAGAATTCGACCCGTTTTCAACCATTTCGCCAATCTTGATGGCTTCAGCGAACGGTTTACCCATAACAGACATCATATTTTGGAAGTAGTTGGCTTCGTGAGCTTGGAGGAAAACTATGACCATTTCGACCTCATCCATTAGAGGCTTTACCCTAGACACCTGCTCACGCCATTTAACTGCGTCCTCCCGGAAGCTTTCCGAGGATTTCTTTTTCAAGTTTGTCAACGAGTTCCTATCTGGAGCAATATCAATATTGTACTGGAACTGCCTGATGAAGTCTCTAGCAAGATCATCCCAGATGTGCCAGCGGGATATATCCTGGTCCATATACCACTCAGAGGCGATGCCAATTAGACTTTCTCCGAAATAGGCCATGAGTAGTTCTTCCTTTCCACCGGCCCCTCGCAATTGATTGCAATATTTCTTGAGATGAGCAATAGGATCACCGCGCCTATCGTACTTCTCAAATTTTGGGGTTTTGGATTCCCAATGGTAAGTGCACATGAGGGAACATGCATAAATCTGCATAGGACACACTTTTCTGCCCACTCAAGCCTTGTATGTTCTTGAGGCTTTGCTCCATACTCCTCATCTTCTTCGCAATCTCTTCTTGCCCAGGAGTTTTGGTAGTCTTTTCTTGCCCCGCAGTGAACTCAAATTGAGGTGGCTGAGGATAAGTATAAGTGGGAAACTGAGAAGGTTCCATCTGAAAGGTAGATGTTTGGAAGGTGAAAGCTGAGGGGTCAAAACTGGGCCTAGGTAGTGTAGGCTGTACCGTGGCCGAGCATGGGGGAGAGGTGAAGATATTTGAAGCTGCACCAGACATGAACACCTGTGGGCGAACCTCAGAAGGTGTTCCTACGAAATGAGCTGAGATAGTTGGATGTCCTAGTGGGGTATTTGGGTGACTGATTGGAACATTGGAAGTACCACCTGATCTAGGAAAAAGTTCGGGGAATCCTGGGATTGCGCTTGGTGGCTCTCTTCCATTTGCCCAAGAGTCCCACATTTCCATAACCCGAATACGCAAGATTCTATTTTTTTCGGTAGCTGCCGATTCTGAGGTTGGGATGCCCGAGATTGGGCTATCATCCGTGATGGGAATTGTTGGCAGAGTCATTTCTGAAGACATTCCAATGCTCCCCTTCGATCTAGTAAAGTACGGGTGCGAAGCCAGGTTACCACGAAAACCAACCACCATTCTATAAACACCCTGGACTAAGAGTAATAGCAGCAAACGGTTAGTTTGACACAAATAACTAATAGGTAATCACACGTTGGGGTGTGTTGCACCTATACAGTTAAATGTGTTTCTACATGTTTTGCAATGGTTGCATGCTTCATCCCTGCTTTTACTTGTTCTTTCCCATTTTTCTTCTTTCCATTTCCACTCTATTTTGCTCTTTTTTTTGGGGTTATGCTCGAATCCTATGTAGATTGCCTACGTATCATGACCCGCATGAATCAGACCAAGCGTAGTTCTGGGGGCGATAAAATGTAAAACTAAATAACAAAATATTTTGGGATTTTCAATTTTTCTCATAAAAGGGAAATACTCCGGATTACAATGATTCAAAACTAAAAGGAAAACAACAAACTCCAATAACAAGATGACAATACAGACTCAAGAACTGACTAACAGAATCGAAAATAAACTAACAGACTCCAACAGACTCAAGTAAAAATCAAGAATACATTAATACTCCTGGTGCTCGCGGGACATCATTCGGTCTCGCCGCGGGCCTAAATGCGAGATCCCCTTGCAGTCACTCCAAATCGCTCATAACTTGGCGGACAAAAGTCATCACTGCAGCGAAAAAGGTGGTATGAGTCATGTCTTCGCACGCTTGGCATTTCATGGTAATGTAATCAGCGATGGTTCTGATCCTTTCTCTAATTCTGCCTTTTTCCTGAAGCAACCGCCCTATCTGCTGATTCCGGGCTTCTAACACTTAAGAGTCATGAAGGTGTTGATCTTGCAACTGTTGCATTCCTTCCTCCATTTGAGCCATCAAATTATAACAGTGTTCCTTATCAGCTTTGAAATCTTTAGCCTGCTTGGCTGCCTCATTCTCGAGAGTGGTTACCTTTCTTCTTAGGCTAGTGATGGTCCCTTCATAGTTCCTCTCCCGCTTTTCTGCCTTCTTTGTCCATTGTGCCTGGATTTTCGCTAGACTGGCTTCAAACTTTTCTAGGTCTTCTTGACACTCAAGGACTTTCTTTTTCAGACCGCTTATAAGTCTTTCATCAGCCCGACTTCTTTCCGGGTTTCTAGCAGCTATTTTCATCTTCCAGATCTGAGCTTTGAGGGCCTCATTTTTCTAAGTTAGTTTTTTCTTTTCTCCCTCGTCTGCGGCGGCTTGAACACCATTTTCAAACTGAAGCTCCATGACTCGCCTTTCTAACTGGCTTATTTTGGCCCTGTACTCGTTTTCTTTGGTCAACCAGTCCCTTTGCACCTGTGCCCCATCGGTGAACTGTTGGACATGGGGTCTCTTGCGGGCCTTACAGGAATCTGGAATCTTTTGCTGAACCAGACAATGTACTTAGGGTCCACTTCACCTCTAGCTAGATTTCGCACCATGGTCTTAGGTTCAAGAAAGCTACATTCATTCCACACTTGGCAAATTTTCCTTTCTGGAAATGCGACTTTTGGGCCCAATTCAATGACATGTTTACTCAAATCTTCATCATTGGGAACGGTTTGAAATTTTCCTAATTGGCGCAAAACCCTGTGTGGAGCATAAGGCTGGATGCTCCGGATGCCCATCAAGAGGAGATAACACACTTCAGCTGACATGTACACTGCTTCGGTGGTAGGAAGCCATCCGAATGCCCACTCAATTTTATCGTCCGTCAAGGATCTCAAATGTGCAAGCCAAACTTCAGTACCCTCGGGGAATTCAATACCTTCCACTCAGCTTTCAAATTCTTCAATGCAGCTCAAACCGGTCAAACCGTAATTCATATACCCAAACCGGTGGCAGAGATGTTCTTGCATCCATAATTGTAGTACCAGATTGCAACCTTGGAAGAACTTTCCTCCTTCCCGACAGATAGTCAAGGCTCGGTAGATTTCAGATAAGATTAGAGGAACCACAGTGCTGTTGGCTTTCGTGATTGCAACATCGATCATTCCCACGAGACCTATCTCTATATTACCATCTTTTCGCTGACAAACTACAACACCCAAGAAGGCTACCATAAAAGCTAAACCCCGTCTTGCCTCCTATTTGTCTTTATTTCCAGCATGGGTTAGACCAGTGTTCGGCTCTTCAAAACCTCGGGGGTTACCATATCGATGATACAAAAACTGGAGCGTGCAATACCCTTCAAATAATTTTCCGTCCCGAATATCCCGACTAATACTCAGCAAATCCAGAAATCTGTGGGGGGATACCGGTCTTGGTGCCAATGGATATCAACTTCTAAAGTTTCCATTAAGGCCCGCATAACCTGCAACTTCCTCCAATGTAGGTGTGAGCTCAAAGTCAGAGAAACGGAACACATTGCGAGTCGGGTCCCAAAAAGGTATTAAAGCTTCAATTATGTCTAACCTTGGCTTGATGTTCAATAGTCTGACGAGGCCTCCCAGAACTTTTACCATTGTTTCTCTACTGCCTTTTCCTAGATTATTCCACCACATGTGGAGCTATAAGGGGATCTCTTTAAGGACTGTGAAGGGTTCAATTTCATTCGTGCTCATCCTGCTTATTTATTAAGGTGTTTTAGTCACTCATTTTAACCCAAAAGTGATACCATTTTTTTTTCCAAAAATTTACTTTGAAAATAAAACCCAGTTTTGCAGATACGGCCTTTCAACACTTCGGGGAAAAAGATTTTAAGGCCGTGCCTGCTAACCGTACAAAAATGACCAAAAGGGGCTATTCTTGCAAAAATAGCCTTCCTGCGCCTTTTTTGAGGACATCCGGCTTATTTTAAACAAGAACGACATCACCCTGCTTATTGTGACAAAAATAAAATTTGTTGTTTTTGAGCTATTTTTGCAAAAAGGGAAGTTGGACTTGATGAGGGTTGCCTACGTATCCCACATCCGGTAGAATCAAACTGGCATAGTTCGGGCAAATTGGACGAAAATAAACCAATTATTTTTCAAACAGAAAATTTTTGTCAAAATTTTGGCAGAGTTTCAGCATACTTTTGGACACTGATTTTCAAAACAAGTGATTATCTCTCGGAGCCCTCACATTGATTTTCTTTTTCCCAACTTTTCTCCTATTATTCATAAGCCGGTAAACATGCAAATCCGAAGCAAATAAATGCACAAGTAGCAAGTAGGATGCATCAGGATTGTCTTTCCATTTGGGGTACACTTGTCCTAGACAGACCCAACCTTTGTATTGAGTCTCCTAAGTCAAATGCACGTGATGCAAACAAACGTTCCTACTAGGGATCCAGCATGAGGCTTTATTATACTAGGTTTGAAACCTGGGTTTATTGTTCTAGACTTGGCTTACCCGAGCGGACAACTCGAGGCGGGGGGGGGGGGGGACAGCATACCGGGAATACAAAAGCTTCACTGGTTTTGCAACTTGTCCGAACCTCGTTCTAAAATTAGATAAGACTCTAAACAGAAGAGAAGTCACACGAAGTGCACCCTTCTCCATGATTTAGAAGACTCAAAGAGAGGAAGGGTTTCGTAGCAGTTTATATATAGTTCACACAAAATCAAAGCGGTAAAAAGCGACATTTAGCACATTAGGCTCAAACATGTAAAAAAATCAGATAACAGATAAAGCCAATCATAACAGCTATTCTAAGCTCGAATTCTTGAACCCTGAACCATAGATTCTGGATTCGATCCCTAGCAGAGTCGCCAGAGCTATCACACCTCCTTTTTACATACCCGAAGGTAGCACAAGGGAGTTTTTTCACTTTAAGTGACATTATTCGAAATGAGATTATTATTCATTTTTTTTGTTCAGAGTCGCCACTTGAGATGGTTTGTTTTCTGGTGTCCCAAGTCACCGGTTTATTTTAAATCCCAAATCGAGGAAAATTCGACTTTCTTTTTGAAGTCTGCACACCAGAAATTCTGAGTAAGGAGTTCTGTTAACCCGAGGGAAGGTGTTAGGCACCTCCGGATTCCGTGGTTCTAGCACGGTCGCTTAAACTATTATAATTGGCCTATTATCTGATTTTAATACATGTTTTAGCCTATGGTACATTTTAACTTATTACAACGCTTTTAATTATTTTTTAAAGAAGATTTAACGTCGTATAAAACATGTCTTCGGATCGCGCCACATGAAATGCACCTTCAATCCAAAACACATCTTATTCAACGTTGTGAGATTTAGAGTTGAGTCAAATGCACACCCGAGTTTAAGGAAGGTAATATTATTAAAAATACGCGCCTAAACCAACTACGAGTTGTTAATTTCGCAAGGGCCATGGAAATTGGCTAAATGGCGCGCCTCAAATTCTAAGGATCAACACAAGATTAATTAAATGAGGGCCACACAATTGTCATTTTTGTTTGGCATGACGCACTTTAATTCTAAATTAAAGAGGCATTCAAACTAGGCTTCGGAGGGCCATAAGTTATATTCTAATGGATATGGCTTACCTCGTAATGTATCTAGTGAGAATTCAATTAATTAGAGGACGAAATTATCAACACTTTTAAGACTAAAATTTTGGATCGATTTAAAACTAAAAAACCAACAATCAGGGAGATGAGCAGGTGGAATTAAAGGACATTGGGCTCGAACGGCTGGCCCTACTGCCAAAAAAAACCCGGCCTGCCCTAATACAGGCCCAACGCAATCCCCAAGCCGTAGAGAACGGATGACGGCGGATGCGAGACTCCAGATCGAGTCTCTACACATGCATAACATCAGAATTATTTGAATTAATGGCCCTGACCTCATTAACTGGGCCATTGCTAGGCCCAAGCTCTCATGATTCTCATGATTCATTCCCAAATCAAATAATACAAACAAATCTAATGTTAATTATGGAACATGAAGTCAGATTAACAAACTTAAACTCTGATTTTAAACAATTAACACAATTTAACTAAGCTAAATTTTTAATTTTATCTTTCATGCATCCTTGAGTCAAATCTGCTTCCAGAACAATCCAGTAGCCAAAAGAATACACTGCTGGGCTCAAGAAACGAGCCCAAATAACAACAACAAAGCCATCTTCCCTTGCAAGTGACTTCAGAATTCAAAGCTCGATGAGCCCAAACACTATAACGAACAAAACTGAGGATTCCAGACTCGACACCGAGTCTATACTAATGCAAAATAAACCCTTGCACTCAAACACAAATTGTTAAATCTCATCACTACCCAATGACTAATACACCAGGAAAACTTCGGATACTACTAAGGATACATGCTTGACTTCAGACTTACGAATATTCACACTTCAACTAAACTTAAAAACACAGCACGAGACTTTAAACTAACTAACTCTTTTTCAATATCAAAAAGTAACAAAATCTAGAGAATTAATCAACACCCAAAACTTTTAAAGAGCACACACTCACTTGTATAGCATCCTAAGGGAATGAGATAACTAAGACAACATGTGTAATTCAAGACTTGTTACAGAACATTTAAGAAGTAGGGGAAACAGATGTAATGGAATTCAAAATAGCTTGAATTCAGACAGGCCTCAACTCGACATACATGTTCTCAGTCACTTGGTGACAATAGTTTGGGGAAATACCTGGAAAATACACAAAAAGAAAAATATGAGGGCAACAAGCAGCTACAACAGCAGTGTAACAGGTCCAGCAACAGCCGAAACCAAGACAGTAAAACTCAACAGCAAGAAAAGTTCCAGATTCTAACAAATATCCAGTGAAATCAACTCAACCAATAATGAAACAGTAACCTTGACCCAAAACTCAACCCCAGACTTTAAGATAAGAACAAGTTCAAGCCATTTCACACACCCACTGAACCAAAGATTGCCTTAGCAAGTCGGAATTCCAAAAATCAGAAATGGAACTCAATGGAACAATGATTTTCTTCAAATTTCAGCTGTTATCTTTTCTGAGTTTCTTAGCCTTTTTAAATCTCTAAAAAATCTGAATTGAACCCCAAGTAACTATGCCTTTATAGGCAAGTTACTAGGGCAGCCTTAAGAGTTTAGTTATTTCATTTTTAGTCCTTTTCAAATTTTCCTTTTTGCTACTTAGTCCTTCATTTTCTGACCTGCTGATCAAGTTAGTCTGTTTTTGCAGCTTCTAGGCACCTTCCTAAGTGGTTACTGAGAGATTTCCTATGCCTTTTACCCAAAATACCCCCTTAGTGCACTGTTTTTAACTTGAAACCCAGCCAAACTTCGAGTATGGGCTACGAATCCCCAATCAGGCTCAATGTTTCAATAAACATGGGCTCAGACTCAAACCAAATAGAATTCCTTTAGAATAAGGTCTTAGACTGACCTCAGAGCCCAAATAACAAAGGTGAAACCCAAACAAATTCAGAAAACTTAGAAACCAAACAAATCGACTAATTAATGATCACAAACAGACGGGGAACTAATTAAGCTAATAAATTAAGCTAAGTAACCAAATCAAAACTTCTAACAAGACAATTAATAGAACTAGGCAAATCAGAAAACAAATTAAAAAAAAGAAAAAGAACAGAGGTGACACATAGACAATTTTGAAAAGAAAAAAAAAATGAACGGGACTTACCAGCTAAACTTGAAATCAAAACTGAGGCACTGATTCGATCCAAAACAGTGGCAAATGTTTGTTCTTGGTGAAGAACAAACGAGTGTCACTATTTTGTGCCAAAACCAACTTGAAACAAACGGAAAATTCCTAAAATGGCTTGCATGCATGATTCCGACTTTAGGCTCTTAGGGCTCGACTCTTCGATTTGATATTCGAGGAGCTCCAGAGATGTTCGAAGGAATCTAAGTGAGGATTTGGAATGAGGGAGAGAAGACAGTCCTAGGGTGTTAATTTGGGGCCAATTAGAGGTGGCGCCGACACCCTCAAGCGGTGGGATTTCAGGGCGGCGTCAGGGTTTTTTGGGGGGTAAGGTCTCTGATGATGGGGAAGATGAGAGACGATTAGTTAAAGGGGGGTACGGGCGTTTGGACCATTATATATTATAGGATACCACAGTTCCGAACCGTTGGATTAGGGAGATCCAACGATCGCGATTAAATGCATACAAAACGGGGTCGTTTTGGTTGTGGGGATGCTAGACCGAGTTGGACACGGGTCTGGGCTGGGTATTTGAGTGGTTTGGACGGGTTTAGGGGTTTGGGCCTGGTAATTTTAATTGAAATGGCTCAGAATCTGATTCTTTTTACTTCTTTTCCTTTCATTTTCTTATTATTTTCAAATTCTTTTAATTAATTCCAAATAAAAATAAAAACCTAAATTAAAATCTCAAAACTAGATTATCTTACCAAATTAAATTAATTAACTCCAAATAATAATTCCCGCAACTTATTAAGTGCCCAAATTAAAAGAAAACTACCAAAATTCGAAATTAAACAATAATGAATGCAAAAATAAGTTATTTTTGTGATTTTTCCATTTTTGTAAAACTTTAATTTATTAATTAATCTCAAAAATGTATAATTAATTCCTAAATGCAATGCGTGGTATTTTTTGCTATTTTTCATGATTTAAATTAAATATGCACATAAAAATGTAAACAAACACGAAAATTGGGCAATTAATTCCTAAAAATCAAATAACAAAAGAAAAATCCTAATTTTGGGGATTCTATAGAAGTAATTCATGCGAGGCAAAAATCACGTGCTCACAGGAATCATAGCATATCTGTAACATTTGGATAAGTGCAATCTCATCCCTTTCTCATTTTTATCGCATTTTTCCTTTATCATTCCATATTCCCCTTGTAGGGGAGTACTAATACTTGGAGCTATGACAACCTGCCTATAGATGTTTTTCCTCTTCATCTTTGGCGTCCTTCCACATCATTGATGACCCTTACTCACTTGCAGTAATCTTTTTGTACTAAGGATATCAAAATTCCTCACTCACGATGGTGACATTTAGTGTAACTGGCACATACAGTCGCTTAAGCTTAACTTTGCTTGCATTGCTTGCTTTAGGGAAGCGTCTTCCTGAATGACCATTCTCTGAATTTCTCATGAATCTTCTTCTGTTGTCCATTTAATTATTGCCGGCACAAAATCTGAACTTCTCATGATGTCGACCATTATCAAATCACTAAATCCCTAATTCATGTTTACTTTATCTTATTCACCAGCCCATACTGATCTCTATTATTCTGGGGTCTAGCTTTTCCTATTGGTAATCACATTAGAGTCACGAACTTACTTCTTAAAATGAGGATATGACTTCATGGCCTATACTCTTTTATTGTCCTAAGGCCTGTCACCTATCGTCTCTTCATTCACTTGACTAGACTCTGTAATATTGTCATTTCTTCTTCTTTTTTTCCTACCGTTGTTATCCATGTATCACACCTTATTCATAATGCTTCCTTATCTCTCTTCTCATTACTGTGCTACTATTTCTTCATATCCCTTTTCTTGTGAAAACTTCAACATGACATTCTTTCTCTTTTAGCTCTCCTTGCTTATTCATTGGCTCTTCAGGTTGCTCAACGTCCTCGCTCTACTAGGGAAGAGAGTCACATTGAGGTAATATTTATCCTATCCAGGCTTTCAGTGCCTATCTTCTGAATGCTAGTATTCACATCTAATCGTTATATTCGAGAGTGCACCATCTGGGTTTCTCACAAGAAGATATATTGGCACATTCGTAATACCCTTCAGAAATGTCAACTAACACAAACAATCCATTCACCATTTTGGGTTACTCTAACCCCAGTCGGATCTTAGTGTTCCGTCCTTTTCTTAAACTACACCTGTTAGCCCCCATAGGGCATAATTGAGATGGGTACGACCAATTATACATACCTTTGTTACTATTGAATATAACTCAAAAAGTTTATATTGCTCTGATAACACTTTTGTCACGATCCAAACCGATGGGCCGTGACGGGCACCCGGTACCTTACTCAATCGAGTACCAACATAACATATCTTTTCATGTCATACTATCATAAATAACTGAGCCGGAGAGGCTGCCGTGAAACAGGTAGAATACAACAGATAATGCCAACTTATACATAAGACATATAAGCCTCTAAGACCAAAATAACCACTTGAACATTGAACATAGGCCGACAAGGCCATACGATCTTTTACGTACATGACATCTGTCTACAAGCCTCTAAGAATACATAATTTTCATAAAGTTCGGGATAGAGTCCCGCCACGCCAAACAATACACATCTAACTCATACTAACCAAACAAGCAACTCCGAAGCAAATGGAGCGCACCAACATCTTCCGCTGAGATGATAGCCTACTTGGAGGGCTCTCAACCTGTCTATCGAGACCTAAGGGTATGAAACACAATGTACCCAAGCAAAAAGGGACGTTAGCACGAATAATGTACTGAGTATATAAGGCACATAAATAAGTACATAACAGACATGAAGGAAATATAGAGTAAATGACTCCACCTGTAAGTCTGGATAACTTTGTAAATCATGAAATAATTATAGTGTCATGCATATACGTATGAATGTCATGTCATGCATAGGTACATTTTCATAACATCATCAGCCTCTAAGGGCGTCCCATCATATCATCTCGGCCACTGTGGGCAAAATCATCAACGTATACTAGCTGATCAGGTGGTAGTGCGTATATAACGCCATAACCTTTCTCATATTCCATATACATATATATACATACATATATATGCGTATATAACGCATCTGGTCATGGGTCAATGTACATGAATGCAATACATTAAAAGTACGTTAATAAAATCTCTTGGAGTGTCATAAGACCATTATGCCTTTGAATAATATCATGAAGTAAACTTTTTCAACTTACCTATTTTTCTAAGACCCATGAGCAGATGATAGAATAATATAACACATGGAGAATCAACAACATAAGCATCTCTAGCATTTCTATGAATAGAGTCATTTATGGAAGTTGTGCATTTACACGTTTCGTTTGCGTCGTATGGATCATGCCAAAAGAAAGAAGGGATAGCCTTAACATACCTGGAGTAGGAAAAAATCAGTATGATATTCCTGGAAAAGGTTGCACCGTACCCCTAAAAAAATCATAAAATTTTTACGTTGCTGAGATTCTAATAATTCTCGATGGATTTTTGTAGGAATTGGTTGCAAGAAGTCTTGTTGAAAACTCATGAAAATTGCTGACATTCTCACTTCTGTTTGTAGTGTGTGTGTGGAATTGTAGGAATATTTGGTTGTAGTGTCTTGTATTTAAGACATTAAAAATGAAGTGTTATGATAAGCAATGGGGTTATGAAGTATAGCCGCATTATTTTTAAAGCCAAAATGAAGCCTAAAATGCCAAACTTCTAATACCTTTTTGTATGTGTCATGTGTATGACCCTTTTAAATAGCCACCTTTCATTCTAATTTATGATTCCCACTCTTGGAATGGAAGGTTGCCACGTAATCTCCTTGTTGGGGGATTTAAACTTTATCCAATCATCAATTAATTAATTAGGTAATATCTCGCTACCCGATAATTAATCAATTACCCGCATAATTAAAAACTATTTCTATTTACTTTAAATTCTACTCACTTTTCACATACCTTATACACCTTACTATCATTTTCATGTGGTACCTTGTATGGTACTAGTCCACAAATACCGGGTATTTTAGTTCAGGGTCGTATTTTATCCAAAATATCAAACTTCGACGAAATTCATTTTCTTTGAATTGCCTACCCTTTCACTTTCACGAATTTACTTATCACTTATGAAATAGCATAATCCTTATAATCTTTTACTTGGACTGGTGTCAATTACCTTACGAAAATTCAACGTACAATACTACAGGGGGATACATCGTCGTAACTTAATACTGCGAAGCGTAACATCACCATAATGTAATACTGTATTGTGCAACATTGTCGTAACTTAATACTGTTGTTGATACCCAATTTTTTCCTATATATTTTTATATACAAAATAGCATATATATGCATACATAAGCATACCCAAGTATTTTAGTATTTTTCCGATCTTTTGAAGAGTTTTTAAAATCAATTTACTATCCATTTTAGTAGTACTAAATCCATAATTATTCCCAAAATCATCAATTTTGGTGAATAATTTATTTTATTCCCATATTTATACCAAAATATAGTTAAATAATTTTTGTATATTTTTACAAATTTATTTGGTATTTAAAAGACTAAATTGCATGCAATTGCAATTATAGCCTATTTTAAGAGTAATAGCATTTTATAATTGTAAAATTGGTTCCAGTATTTTTACATTGATATTTACATATTATTAATTGGCTCAGTACTTTTAATTTTCTTTTAAAATCATTTTTTACTATTTTGTATAAAATAAAAGGAAAAAAACTGGCTATTTAACATTTAGCCTATTTCTATTTCAATTACAACCTCATTTCCTTTCAATTTTACCCCAATTTGACCCCAATTCCGCCCAAATTAAGACCAGCCCAATTCCATACCTTTTGACCCATTTAACTACCCGACCCAAGGTTCCTTTAATCCAGACCGTTGATCAATCTGATCAACGGTCACGATCTCCCCTTTCCATTTTTAATTTCCCAAACCTTACCCTAGTCCCCATTTCTGTTTAGCTAGCCTCCTTTGAATGCTCTCCACCCTTGAACTCTCTCGAAGGTTCTTCGGAACCCTAGGTGTCTCCGACCCCTTTTCATCCGCCTTTCATCGGAATCCATGGCTTTTCAGGCCATGGATGGTTGGTACTCACCCCCCTCCACCATCAAACCATGGTTGTTCGAAGTTTCGAGGCCCGACTTCGATGGCTCTCTTCTGATCCTTCTCAGATCTGCAGTTCTATGGCTTCTCCGGCCATGCTCCGGCATATTCGAGCATTAGGAGCCTGATTCTAACTCATCCGACTCAAGATCGGACCTTCTTCCAAGCCTTTCTCATTTCTAGGGTTTCACCAAAACCCTAAGCTATTCGAGGTTCTTTCTCTGTTTGTTTGCTTAGTTTTGTGTTGTATCTATGCTTCACTTGACATTTAAAGTGTTTTCCCCAAATTTTCTTTTCAAAATCATTTGTCTTCGATTTAGGGTTTCTGAAAGTTTTTTTTCTCAAAAAAAACATCTTTCTGATTCTTCCTCTTCTTTTCTTTATGTGTGTTTGTATATATCATGCTCGTCTGACTTCTTTTTACTACACATGTAGTGTCCTTCTACTTTTCTTTTATACATGTTACTCCTGTGCTCACATGATTATCCTTGTTATGTTTTCATTACTCTTCTACTATATGTGTTTACTGTTAAGTTCTTCAATTTTGTTTTCTTTATCGGACTCTGTTCGTGTTCTTGCTAAATGTGTTTCATCTACCGCTTCTTAAGTTTGTATCACTTTTTCTTCTGAACTTGTTTAAGTTCTAAGTTTTTCTCAAAACGTGTTTTCCATGCTCTTGACTGTTTGTCATGTCTGTTTGTTTCTCATGAGTCTCTGAAAGAGACCTCTGAGCCTATTATCTGTCCTTTCGTCTCTGCTTCTGAGTAAAGTTGAAAACCCTAGGCTTTGGGTTTTGGCAAGTTTTATCTTGGACTAGGGTTCTACTTTGAGACCCTGGACTCTCAGACTCATTATGAGTCTACAAACTGAACTCGTATCCCTTTGCTTATGATTCTGAACCTTTCTATGTTAGACTCTTTTCTAAGTAACATGACAGTTCCTTCTTGATTCACCTATTTGTGTGCTTTATATATGAGAAACTCTGCTTTCAAGAGGTTTTTACCCACTAATTATTGATTCTGAAATCCTCTAATGGGGGTTTGATTGATTGTTACTGATTTTCTTTGATTGAACCTCTTTTACCTTTTTCTGACTTGGTTCATTCGAATTGAACTTGTAATTTTGATTTCCCTAGCTGTTGATTGATTCCCTTTCCTTATTTTTTCACAAACCGTGCACCATTGGACTTTTGCCTTAAATAAACCCTATGTATTTACCCTTCTTGTACTACTTTGGAAAAGATTTTAATCCAATTCTTTCCTTAATTGCCTTCTACCCGTTTGAAATCAGAATCCCTTAACTGAAGGGAGATTCTGTGTGATTGATTACATACTATTCCCTTACCTTTTCTTACTTGTTTTCTGCACTATAAAAGGGGCACAACCCTTCTGCACTTAGACACCTTGAACCTTCAGTTCAATACTTCGAATTCAACACTTTACACATACACCTCTCAATTACAATACTCTTTCAACATTCTACTCTTTCTGAGATCTTTTGGAACTGTCTGCTTGTATCTTGGCTTTCTCATGACTGCTTTTACTTGTTTGTTTTCCCTGAAACTGGTATGTTCTAATGTAACTTTTCTGCCTCACTCTCCTATGTGTTTATTTACAGTTTCTGCAAGCTTGTTTACTTTGCTATTCATGTTCAGTGATTAATGTTAACTATGTAAACTTTTTTTTTTGCATCTGCTGTTTGTTATGAATTCCCTATGCCCCCACTCCCTTCTATGTATTTGAGTTAAGGTTCATGGCCTGACATCATCCAAATTGCTGCTTAGGTCTGAACCTGATCCTCAATGGATCCCAACTCTCAAAATGTGGCTAATAGGCTAGTCAGGGGTGTGCCAGCACTCCTAATTACTGGGCATGACCACCAGCCTCTCATGGCCTCTCCCTAATTCCCCCTATATGCACTTACACTTACTCTTAGATTCTAAGTTCCGCCCCCCTCTTATGAGCCTTGCTTTGGTACCTTGAGTTCCCTCTGAACTGGGACATCTGAGGGTTGGCATTTCCACACCGCACTATGCTCTTAATTCTGCAATATTTGGGTTGTAAGCACTGCCCGGAGTCCATTTGAGGCTCTTGAGGAACTTTGACACATCCCAAATAAGAGAAGGCTTTGGAAACCTAATCCTGGAAGTTGGTTCACCTCATATTGTTGGACCTTGAGTCTGAATTAGGCTCCTTGGTTGTAGCTTAATTTCTGATGTAATTTTTACTTTTCTTAATTCATTCTGGTCTGTACTATGTTGTAATAACTTATAGGGTTCTAGTGAAAAAGGGGGTGTCACTTATGTATGCAAAGGGTAGACATCATGCTCATAGGTGTTACCATTTACAATTTCTGCACTTCCGCATTAGAAATCCTGTCTGTAGGATTTTCTGCACCTCTGCATATATAGAAATCCTGCCTAAGTTTTCTGCATTCATGCACGTCATATAAAAATCCTGCCTATAAGTTTTCTGCACCTCTGCATATATAGAAATCCTGCCTAAGTTTTCTTTATTCATGCACATCATATAGAAATCCTGCCTATAAGTTTTTTGCACCTCTGCATAGATAGAGATCATGTCTATAAGTTTTCTGCATTCATGCACGTCATATAGAAATCCTGCCTATAGTTTCTGCGTTTCTGCATTTTACATCTATCATTAGGCAAACTGTTATAGGTTAAGTAATAATAAGTTTCATTCTAGATACCATGTCTATAGGACTGCTGCACCTTCATAATCATCTTAAAATCAACAATGCCTAGAAATCATGCCTATAGGAGTAACCAGTTGAATCTAATTCATTTATTTCATCTACAAGTCTAAAATAGTGGTAATGTCGTCTTACATCTGCAGAACTTATGTGTTTTCCGCAATCAGTAAGTCTTCTTTAAAATCGGAGTAAGCACTGTTAGATATCATGCCTATAGGTCTCACTTAGGCAAACCATTAGGTAATTAATTAACCACATCAGTCTTTGATAAATTACAACCAGGGAAGGCTAATTCGGACTCCTCATTTGAGAAATATGTGATGAATCAGCCTATCCCACGCTTTAATTTGATTTCGGACCATAACCAGTACATGCAAGACATGCTAAACAATCTGTCTTTTAATGAGGAGGCCTGTTTGAGCCCTTTAAACTGTTATGTGTTGTCCCCATACCTGCCTTATATGTTTTGATTGTCGCCCTAGAATTTTATCCTTTTAAAACTCTGAAAAGCCAAATTTCCCTTCCCTTTAGGACTAGTAGTCCCAAATGCCTCCGGGACTGATAGGATTGGGGCGGGTACTAGCATGCAATAAGTAACAACACTATTCTGCGCTGTACTACCTTAACGGGGTGGGAAGGGTAGATATGGATATGATGACCGATGCGCTAATACCACGTGCAACCCCTCTTCTGAGGAGCGATTGTCGGGTATTGCATTGATGTGATCCATATTATTTGTAAACCTAGGACCTCTTTTTTCTTTTAACTTGTTTTATTGTCAGAACTATTTCTGCTTTCCTTATTCTCTCCAAACTTTCAATTTGCTTGCAATAATATGTGAAAATCCCCTTCTATTTGAGGCCCTTAATTGCTTACTTGATTATGTGAAGTCACAATTGTAGCATGGCCGGGAACCACACTAGTGGATCTGGAGGGGTGCCTAACACCTTCCCCTCGAGATAATTTCTAGCCCTTACCTGAACTCTGGTCCTTCAAACTCAAACCCTTCTTAGTGTCCTAATGCACTTAATCATTAGGTGGCAACTCTTCAAGTTCAAAAACCCAATTCCCAAAAGGGAACGAGTTGTCCTCCTAAATGTCACAAGCCCGATTTCGCGAGAAAAAGGGGGCGCGACAGCATGGCGACTCTACTGGGGAATTTATTTTAGGCTTTTACCATTTCATGTTATTTGTGACTTTACTGCCTCGTTATTGCCTTTATTTAATGTCTTTATTTCTCTTCTATTACGAAACTGACTTGGCTCCTTGTTTCTTTTCTTTAATGCTTTCCTTTACTGCTTTCCTTTAATACTGTTGTAATTATGAGCAATTATTGTAATCATTACTTTATGAACGTGCAAATACATGACAACTTGTTTCATTCTTGTAACTGCATATTCAACATCATATTCTACTCGTGCCAAACAAAATACCATAGCAACGCTTATAATGAGTGATTGCGCCCTTCCGATATCATTACCCCCTAAATTTGGTAAAGGCGTATTTGCGGTAAAACCAGTCGATCAACGGTATAGTCGACGGTTTCGTGCCTTTCCCTCTTGAGTTGTCCGCTCAAGGGTACCTGTCTAATACCTTATAGAAACCCTACTCTGTTCAATTGTGCATGCATCACTATCAAAACCTAGCCGAGTGAGTTATGTTGTCCATATAATGACTCTTTAAGATAGCCTTATCCAAAGTCCACCGGGTTCCCTGGGAACCCAAACGGGCGTTACCATATTCTGTGCATTTATTTGGAGAACTAAATGCTGCTTATGCTAATTATTGGTTTAAATGGTCGAGTCCGACGGGGTAAGGGTCTAATACTTTGTTTTGCTGAAATGAGGCACGAAGTCCCCAGATTTGGCATGGTCACCAACATTCACCCAAGGTTGCTAAGCTGGTGGGAGGATCTTCACTCCAGTGATCAGGCCCTTGTCCGGAAATACCTAGGAAATTTGCCTTTTCTCTTGGAGGTCCAACCCAACAACAAAATCATAGAAGCTGCTACTCTGTTCTGGGACTGTGATAGGTCTGTTTTTCGCTTCGGGGAGATTGAGATGACACCTCTGCTCGAGGAAATAGGAGAATTAGCTGGTATTCCGTGGGAGACTCCGGGTTTACTTATGCTGGAAAATCGCAAGGGTAGGGGTTTCCTCAAAATGATGGGACTAAAGAAAAACACAAACTTGACCTATTTGAAGGATTCCTACATTCATTTTGACTATCTGTATGAGAGGTACGGCCATAGTAAGTCCTACCGCACTTACCCAGATGAATTCACCCTCACCTCATTGGGGCATATCCACAGAAGGGTCTTTGTCTTTATGTTCGGCTTCTTGGGGATGATAGTATTTCCTATGAAGAAAGCAAGGATTCACAGCAGGCTAGCTATGGTCACTATAACCTTAATGGAGGGAATTGGTGGGCAACCCTTTAACATAGTACCCATGATCATTGCAGAGCCTTGGAAAAGTGTCAACAAGGAGCCCCACACTTCGAAGGCTACTACTTGCTACTCCAGCTCTGGCTCATGGAGCATCTCCAAAGGGGTGAATATCGGCAAGAGACTCAGCGAAGAGACTGGGACGATCATATAGCCTTCCATCAACCAAGGCGAATGAACTACACGCCCGACATGTTCGCTCAGCTAGAAGATGCCAAAGGATGGGTGGAGTTGTTTGAAAATCTGACTGAGGATCAAATGCAATGGATATTTTAATGGTTCCCTACTGACGAGTTCATCGCCCAATCCAGGGACGCGCCGTTTCTGATACTAATCGGCTTAAGAGGAACTTACCCTTATGTCCCCCTCCATGTCATGAGACAGGCTGGTAGGAAGCATGTTATACGAAGGGTCGACAAGATGAGTCGCTTCCGTGCTGATTTCCAAGCTGATGACAGTCCTTATAAGTGCTAAGCTCAGCATATGTGGCATTGCAAGATCATCATGGGAAGAGATACGATCGAGCCAGACAGATACCATGCTGGCTGCACCCCATACTATTCAGGATGGCTGGAGATAATCACAATGGTCTGGGCCAACCTAGGTTTGTTCGAGGTCACAGGATCATCGATGAAAAGGCTGAAGCATAGGTCAAGTACAACCAATTGCGCAAGAGGATACGGGAATGCGAAAGTGAGCACCGGGAGATTCAAGAAGCCCATCAAAAGTTGATTGAAGAATAGAAAGATATGGCTGTCAGCGCCAACAAGAGACTAGGGTATTTGGAGCGGGGTTTAGTGGAATTAGAAAGAAAGTTCATCCAGAGGATTGAAAACTGCCAGAATGCCGAGGGAAGCAAAGGAGGACACTTGGCTAGAGCCTATTTGTTGCTGGGACTGCGTGAGCTGGTAAAGCTGTTCGATGGAGCTAAAGATGCCAAGTTTGGGGAAGGTCCTTCTGGGACCAAATCGTTAGGAGTCTTTTCTTTTGCTTTAAAAATGTAATAAGGCCAACAACCATTAGTGACGTTTTATTTTTCTGCTATTTTAGTGTCGTTTTGGGACTTGTCTTATTTTTATCAATAAAATGAGGCATTTAGCATTATAAATTATTCAAATCCACTTGTCGCTAGGCCTACCTCGGGCACAATGAGGCTCCCAAATTAGGACACGATTTATATTCTTACACTATGTGTTTAAATATTGCAACGTTTTCTTCTCCTAATCCGTACTAACTTGCTACCTTTTTGTTTTTTACCTTTTGTTTATTCCCCTCCCCAAAGGTTAGTTCGTGAACTCTGGCATCGTCATCATACTCCACAAGATCTAAGGGTCATCCACCTGCTCCTCCTCCGAGTCCTATCAGAAACAAGAATAAGGGAAAGATGGAAAATTTGAGCAACATCAGAAAGGAGAACTCAGTTGAAAGGGTAGATATTCCTCAGGGTATTCAGGTTTCCAAGGAAAGTGCCTCCTAGCTCGAACAAAAGTTATTGAAGTTTCAGGAAGAACTGGACCAAGTTCGAAACTTGGCAAATTTGTCATTTTCCCTCACTACCCCAAATGTCAAATTTGCCAACACTCAAAACCCCACACCTCCGCAAAGCATCCCAAAACCACAAAACCAACCCGCTCCCCATCACTACTGCAACACATGCCACACTTCAGACAACACCCCACTGCTCATCCCTGAACCACTAAACTCCACAAATGATCATCTCCACAACACCCCCATCTATATGGAAACCATACCACACTATACTCAACCTATTTCAAGCACACCTGAGTCTGATGACAAAGACTCTATTATCAAGAATCTGGCTGCGGAACTCAAGAAGCTGACTAGCAGAGTTCAGGGTATTGAACGAAGCAAGGGGATTGAGGGACTGAATTACGAGGACCTTTGCATTCAGCCAGCTGTCGAACTTCCTGAGGGGTACAAACCTCCCAAGTTCGAGATGTTTGATGGCATAGGGGATCCTAGAGTCCATTTGAGGACGTACTGCGACAAGCTGGTTGGAGTAGGAAGAGATGAAAAGATTTGCATGAAACTCTTTATGAGAAGTCTAAAAGGAGATGCTTTGTCTTGGTACATCAACCAAGACCCTAGGAAGTGGTCAAATTGGGTAAGTATGGCATCCGATTTCATGGACAGGTTCAGGTTTAACGCGTAAAATGCACCAGACGTGTTCTACATCCAAAACTTAAAGAAGAAACCCTCGGAGACATTCTGCGAGTATGCTACTCGTTGGAGATCAGAACCGCTAAGGTCAGACCGGCTTTAGAAGAAGAACAAATGAACAGGTTTTTCGTCTGAGCTCAAGACCCACAGTACTATGAAAGGTTAATGTTGATTGAAAGCCAGAAATTTTCCGACATCATCAAGCTAGGGGAAAGGATCGAGGAAGGTATCAAAAGTGGTATGGTCACTAACTTTGAAGCTTTGCAGGACACCAACAAGGCTCTATAGTCTGGTGGAGCGTCCAAGAAAAGGGGTGTGAGCGCCGTGATGGTTGCACAAAGAATGAAATCCCCAATTGAATACCAAACCTACCCAATACCTCCACTCACATATCAACCTACCCCAAATTACCAAGCACCCTTGCCCTCCTACCAAGCTCCACCACCTACTTACCAATCACCTCCACCTCCCACATATCAGCCCACTTTGCCCAGATATTCCCAACCCGCACATGTTTATTAAGCCTACAATACTCAACCCTCTCACTATCAACCACCTCCCATCCGCCAAAACTTTTCTAGACCCCGACCAAACTTCGACCGCAGACCACCCAAACAGTATACCTCCATTGCCGAACCTATCGACCAGCTGTATGAAAGGCTCAAAGCTGCTGGTTACATCACCCCTATCCCTTCCATAAACCCCGAAAACCCCTCCCAATGGGTCAACCCAAACAAAACCTGTGCATACCATTCCGGCATGAAGGGGCATACCATTGCTGAGTGCCGTTCTCTGAAGGATAATATCCAAGCTTTGATTGACAACAAGATCATCATAGCAAAGGATCCAGCTCCGAATGTCTGCAACAACCCTCTGCCTGACCACAAGGGTGAGGGCATTCACATGATTGAAATAGAGGACGATTGGGACCCCAAAGGGTCGATCGGATTGATCGCTGAAGGTGACGAGCCAAAGGAACCAACAGTTACACTTAATCTGGTTGTGGTCCAGATCCAACCTTCTGAAAATGCTGAAGTAGACATGTCCATACCACTTGAGTTCGAAGCACCTTCTTCTGCAAAGACGCCAGGACCTATTGAGGTCAAGTTTGGGTCTCCGAAGACACCTATACCATTCGAAGTGGCTATGTTACCATCCAAGACAACGGTACCCATCCAGGTGGCCATGACAGCCGTAACACCGTTCCACTCAAAGTCCATACCATGGGATTACACCGCCAAGGCGAGAAAGAAAGGGAAAACCAAATCTGGAGAAGCAATTACAGCACAGGGTATGACAAGAACCGATAGGGTTTATACCCTAGAACACCTAGCTGAGTCCAGTAAGCAGGCCTCTAGACGACCAACCGTCACTGAAATCGGGCCTGATGATCTCTGGAGAAAGATACAAGCCAAAGAGTATTCGATCATTGATCAGTTGAACAAAACGCCAACCCATATCTCTATCTTGGCTCTGCTACAAAGCTCTGACGCGCATAAGAATGCCTTATTGAAGGTGCTGAGCGAAGCATATGTACCCAACAACATAATTGGAGGAGAAATGGCAAACATGGTTGGGCAAGTATTGGAGAGTCACAAAATCACTTTCTACGAAGATGAGCTTCCACCTGAAGGGCTAAACCACAACAAGGCCTTGCACATCATTATGCAGTGCGAAGATCATTTCATCACCAGAGTCCTGATTGACGGAGGGTCCAGCCTCAATATTTGTCCACTGGTGACTCTCAGAACACTAGGAAAGAGCCTGCATGAGATCAAGGATGGAGCCATCAATGTCAAAACTTTTGATGGATCCCAAAGGTCCACTATTAGGGAAATCAGTTTGTGTCTACAAATGGGACCGACTTGGTTCGACGTTGATTTTCAAGTGATAGACATCCCAATATCTTACAACTTGCTATTGGGACGTCCCTGGATCCATGCTGCTGGGGCGGTGGCATCAACCCTACATTAAACAGTGAAATTCGAGTGGAATCACCAAGAGGTAATTATTCACGGCGACGGTAGCAATCCCATATACAGTTGCCAGACCATCCCAGCAATCAGAGGAAGAAGGAAGATAGGAGGAGAAACCTACCATCACATTGAGCGAGTCAACGCCGTGGACAAGGACAAATGGTGGGATAGCAAAATTGAAAGTATACTGAATTGGTGCGGCTACGAACCTGGCAGGGGACTTGGCAAGAATCTCCAAGGAATCTCTAAGCCTATCAAGTTGAAGAAACACGGTACCACTTTCGGTTTGGGATATGAATACACTTGGGAGGAATTCAACCACTGGTCGCCACCATGGAGCAGTCACTACTACCCACTGGAGCATCCAATACCTCGCTTGGAACATACTTTCCAGACCGCCAATGTCATATATAGGTCGGGAGAAGAGGAAGCACTGGCGGCGATGAGGAATTTGTTTTTGGAAGATGATAATATGGACTGTTATGTCATTTTCGAGGTGGAGGGGGAGGAAAGCCCTTCTATACGGGCTATGAGCCGAGGAGCACGCCTCAACAATTGGTCCATCAGAACCACCAGGGCCCGAAAAGCTTCGGGGTAGCAAGGCTGAACAAAGCACCATGCATTATCTTTATTTTTTCGCTAATTGACTTTCTTTCCACATTTTTTATATTGAAATATGAGCTCCAATGTTCAAAACAATTATAAAAATTTATCAAAGCATTTCAGTTTCTTATAAATCTTGCTCTTATTACTTTTTATCGTTTACTTTATTCACACAGCATTACTGTTACTTATCTTGATGAACCGACGATTGTGACGTGCGACAAGGCAACGCAACAAATGGATATGAACTCAGAAGAAGATGATATACCAGAAAAGGTTGTTAAAGAGGTTGAGGATTTTGAGAACAAACCTAAGTCTAACCTGGACGAAACTGAGATTGTCAACCTGGGAAATGCAGAAAATGTCAAAGAAACACGAATCAGCGTTCATCTATCACCATCAGAAAAGAAAGAGTACACGGAATTTCTAAGGGAATATGAGGACATATTCCCTGGTCTTATGATGACATGACTGGTCTCAGTACATCTATTGTAGCTCATAAACTGCCAACCGATCCGACATGTCCACCAGTAAAACAGAAGCTCAGGAAGTTCAAACCTGACATGAGTTTAAAA
Source organism: Nicotiana tabacum (assembly GCF_000715075.1). Taxonomy (NCBI): domain Eukaryota; kingdom Viridiplantae; phylum Streptophyta; class Magnoliopsida; order Solanales; family Solanaceae; genus Nicotiana; species Nicotiana tabacum. The sequence continues at coordinate 62,581,508 of NC_134095.1, forward strand.
ATCAAGGAATAAGTCACCAAGCAAGTCAAAGCCAAGGTTCTCAGGGTAGTAGAGTATCCAACATGGTTAGCCAATATTGTGCTAATTCCGAAGAAGGACGGGAAGGTTATAGTCTGTGTCGACTACCAGGATCTCAACCAGGCCAGTCCGAAAGACGACTTCCCCTTGCTGAACATACACATTCTAATTCACAACTGCGCCAAGCATGAACTGCAGTCGTTTGTTGATTGTTTTGCTAGGTATCATCAGATATGGATGGATGAGGAAGACGCGGAGAAAACGACTTTCATTACACCGTGGGGGATGTATTGTTACAAGATGATGTCGTTCAGGTTAAAGAATGCTGGGGCCACCTACATGAGGGCCATGACTGCTATTTTCCAAGACATGATACATAAAGAGATTGATGTATATGTAGACGACGTCATCATCAAATCCAAGAGAGCCAATGACCATATGGAAGATCTGAGGAAGTTCTTCAACAGACTAAGAAGGTACAACTTGAAGCTAAATCCCGCCAAATGTGCATTCAGGGTTCCTGCCGGAAAACTACTTGGGTTCATTATGAGTCGTCGAGGAATAGAACTGGATCCGTCAAAGGTCAAAGCCATCTAAGAATTGCCACCACCGAAGAACAAGAAAGAGGTTATGAGTTTCTTGGGAAGACGTAACTACATCAGCCGGTTCATAGCTCAATCCACTATCATTTGTGAGCCTTTGACAGAATCAAGGAATACCTGTCAATGCCGCCAGTTTCGGTCCCGCCCGAGCCGGGTAGGCTTCTATTACTCTACCTTGCAGTATGGGATGGAGCTTTCAGTTGTGTTCTAGGGCAGCATGATGAAACGGGAAGAAAGGAGCAGGCCATCTATTATCTCAACAAGAAGTTCACCCCACATGAGGCCCGGTATTCTCTATTGGAACGCACCTATTGTGCCCTGGCTTGGGTAGCTCAAAAGTTGAGGCACTATTTCTGTGCCTATACTACTTATCTCATATCAAGAATGGATCCTTTGAAGAACATCTTTCAGAAGCCCATGCCCACTGGCAAGCTAGCCAAGTGGCAAATCCTGTTGAGTGAATTTGACATTGTTTACTGACTCAGAAGACAATCAAAGGACAAGCACTGGCAGATCATCTTGCTGAAAATCCCGTGGATGGAGAATACAAGCCTCTAAAGACGTATTTTCCCGATGAAGAGGTATCTTTCATAGGAGAAGACATTGCAAAATCCTATGACGGTTGGAGAATGTTTTTCGATGGAGCAGCAAATTTCAAAGGAGTTGGCATAGAAGTAGTCCTAGTATCAAAAATCGGTCAGCATTATCCGGTATCTTCCAAGCTTAGGCTCCCGTGCACCAACAACATGGCCAAGTACGAAGCCTGCATCTTAGGGCTCAAGATGGCCATTGACATGAACATTCAGGAATTGCTAGTGATCGGAGATTCAGACATACTTATACATCAGGTCCGAAAAGAATGGGCAACTAAGAACTCCAAGATACTCCCTTATCTGCATCATGTATAGGAATTGAGGAAAAGGTTCACAAAGATAGGGTTCCAATATGTTCCCAGAGTTTAGAATGAGTTTGCCGATGCATTGGCTACCCTATTGTCCATGATACAACACCCCGACAAGAACTTCATTGATCCTATTCCAGTAAAGATCTATGATCAGCCAGCTTGTTGCACTCATGTAGAAGAAGAAGCAAACGGAAAACGTTGGTTTCATGATATCAAGGAATATTTAACGAAAGGCGAATATCCAGAACTCGCAAATCCTACTCAGAATTGCACACTTTAGAGATTATCTAACAACTTCTTTCATAGCGGAGGAATCCTGTATAAGAGGACTCCTGATTTGGGATTATTGAGGTGTGTCGATGCAAAGTAAGCATCCAAGCTATTAGAGGAAATTCATGCAGGGACCTGCGGTCCGCATATGAACAGCTTTGTCTTAGCCAAGAAGATACTCCGAGCTGGTTATTTTTGGATGACTATGGAAACGGACTGCATCCAGTATGTCCGAAAATGCCATTGCTGTCAGATACATGCAGACATGATAAAGGTGCCTCCAAACGAGCTTACTGCAACAAGCTCTCCATGGCCGTTCGCCACTTGGGGAATGGATGTTATCGGACCTATCGAGCCTGCCACATCAAACGGGCATAGGTTCATTCTAGTGGCAATTGATTATTTCACCAAATGGGTTAAGCAGCATCGTACAAAGCAGTGACTAAGAAAGTGGTAGCAGATTTTGTCCGTGATCGCATTGTTTGTCGGTTCGGAATTTCGGAGTCAATCATCACTGATAATGGTTCCAATCTCAACAGCGACCTGATGAAAGCCATGTGTGAAACCTTCAAGATCAAACACAAGAACTCTACAGCTTACGGTCCTTAGATGAATAGAGCTGTAGAAGCCGCCAATAAGAATATCAAGATGATACTAAGGAAGATGATAGAAAATCATAAACAATGGCATGAGAAGTTATCATTTGCCTTGTTAGGATACTGCACCACAGTCCGCACATCAACCGGGGCAACTCCCTATATGTTGGTTTATGGTACAGAAGCAGTCATTCCCACCGAGGTAGAAATTCCCTCCTTAAGAATCATACATGAAGCCGAACTTGACGATGCAGAATGGGTAGAGAGTCGCTACGAGCAGCTAGCTCTTATAGACGGAAAGAGAATGAATGTAGTTTTCCACGGTCAGCTCTATCAGAACAGAATGTCCAGAGCCTTCAACAAAAGAGTCAAGGCGAGACAGTTTACACCGGGGCAGCTGGTGTTAAAGAAAATCTTTCCACATCAAGATGAAGCCAAAGGGAAATTCTCTCCCAACTGGCAGGGTCCGTACATGGTTCACCGGGTTCTAATAGGAGGAGCCCTCATACTTGCGGAAATGGACGGTGAAGTTTGGCCGAAGCCGATCAATTCAGATGCAGTGAAGCGATACTATGTGTGACTTTTATGCTTTCCTCATATGATGTAATTTGAACTACGCCTGACTTGATTCCTGTTTAAGAAGGGGATACATAGGCAGCCTTATGGGTTCGGTCATAATTCAATAAAATTTCCATTCCCCCCGCTATTGGAAACTGGGGCAGAATTTTGAGGAGGACCTTCAAAATTCCGAAGTAATTTCAGCCATTCGACGCAAGCAACCATCGGAAGCAGCAGCCCGGTAAACTAGGGTAGTATTTTGAGGAGGACCCTCAAAATTCCGGAGCAAGAGAAGTTGCAGTATCTTGGACCACGTCGTCGTCATAAGTTCATCTAAAGAAAACTATTCTTAATTATGTATTTATTGTCACATTTCTTTACTAAATCATGCATGTTCATTACTAAAATTGCCTTGTTTAGCAACACTACCCCAATGATACGTACAGTATCACCAGATCAAAGCCGAGCAGGTCAAGCAAAGCCAGCGGGGATACAAACTAACTTTTCCCCCTTTACAAACTCACGATTTTTCTTTGGATGCAGGCACTTGAGTTGCAAAATCATCAAATATACTATACACTCATGAGACTCACATTGCTCAGGAATATAACTCTCGGAACCGTTGCACTTACTCACAGCTGCTATCCGCACACAGTGCTCCCAGCAGACACAGTATCCCCAGAAGCGCAATATCTCGATCCGCTACTAGCTAAGAAAATTCTATCATCATTTTGCCCCTTTACTCCTTGCATAAAGCTACCTCTCTGCCTTCCGACGTTAAGCTCTACCTCCATCTGCATTTCCTGCATTGCATGAGGCTACCTTTCTACCTTCGAGGTTATGCTCTACCTCCATATGCATTTCCTGCATTGCATAAGGTTACCTTTCTGCCTTCTGAGGTTAAGCTCTACCTCCATCTGCATTTCCTGCATTGCATAAGGCTACCTTTCTACCTTCCGAGGTTAAGCTCTACCTCTATCTGCATTTCTCTGTATTGCATAAGGCTACCTCTCTGCCTTCCGAGGTTAAGCTCTACCTCCATCTGCATTTACTGCATTGCATAAGGCTACCTTTATGCCTTCTGAGACTAAACACTGTCTCCATCCTGCATTGCTCTGTATTGCATAAGGCTACTGTTCTGCCTTTTGAGACTAAGCACTGTCTCCATCCTGCATGGCTAAAATATCGCCACTTTATCGCTCTTGCATCGGCTGAAATATCGCCACCTTTTATTTACATCTTGCATTGGCTGAAATATCGCCACCTTCTGCATTTCATGTGCTGAAAGATCGCCAAATTGTCCGAAGGCGTCATTGTTTGGAGGCACCATTTGCATAGACCGAGAGCGCCATGCCATGGCCTGAGGACCTCATTTTATCTCTTGCATATCATTATTCAAAGGCATCATAGTTCGGAGGCATCATTCTCATAGCCCGAGAACATCATTTCATAGCCTGCGAATCCTTTATCATACGCTTCATGGCCCAGGACGTCATAGTCCGAGAATGACATCCTAACCGTCCAAAGATAACATTCATGGTCCAACGAGAACTTGCATCATGTTTAAATTTCCGCACAATAAATATGGTTCATTTGCAGGTAAACCGGCAAGCAACGACCGTCACAGTAGGAGCAATCCCGCTCCAGTTCTCGCAGCCCTATTAGACTTTAACCATCCATCCTAACCCAAATATCGCGTCTGTCTTGGAAAATCTCCATCGGTATATTCCGCCAATGGATCCTGAAGAACTACATATGGCCTGATTCTGTAAGACCAGAGATATGTAGGCAGCTTAGGAACCAGAGCTCGGTCAAAATTCTTCAAATCGTTTTATTCGGTCGAAAATTGGCCATCATATCTTTACCCGGTAACTCTTTCATCCTTCTCGGGTAAAGAGGGGCAGCTGTTGATACCAAATTTTTTCCTATATATTTTTATATACAAAATAGTATATATATGCATACATAAGCATACCCAAGTATTTTAGTATTTTCCGATCTTTTGAAGAGTTTTTCAAATCAATTTACTATCCATTTTAGCAGTACTAAATCCATAATTATTCCCAAAATCATCAATTTTGGTGAATAATTTATTTTATTCCCATATTTATACCAAAATATAGTTAAGATAATTTTTGTATATTTTTACAAATATATTTGGTATTTAAAAGACTAAATTGCATGCAATTGCAATTATAGCCTATTTTAAGAGTAATAGCATTTTATAATTGTAAAATTGGTTCCAATATTTCTAAATTGATATTTATATATTATTAATTGGCTCAGTACTTTTAATTTGCTTTTAAAACCATTTTTACTATTTTTTATAAAATAAAAGGAAAACAATTGGCTATTTAACACTTAGCCTATTTGTATTTCAATTACAGCCTCATTTCCTTTTAATTTAAACCCCAATTTGGCCCCAAATCCGCCCAAATTAAGACCAGCCCAATTCCATACCCTTTGACTCATTTAACTACCCGACCCAAGGCTCCTTTAATCCAGACCGTTGATCAATCTGATCAACGGTCACGATCTCCCCTTTTCATTTTTAATTCCCCAAACCTTACCCTAGTCCCCATTTCTGTTTAGCCAGCCGCCTTTGAATGCTCTCCACCCTCGAACTCTCTCGAAGGCTCTTCGGAACCCTAGCTGTCTCCGACCCCTTTTCAATCGCCTTTCACCGGAATCCATGGCTTCTCATGCCATGGATGGTTGGTACTCACACCCATCCACCATCAAACCATGGTTGTTCGAAGCTTCGAGGCCCGACTCCGATGGCTCTCTTCAGATCCTTCTCAGATCTGTAGTTCTATGGCTTCTCCAACCATGCTCCGGCATATTCGAGCATTAGGAGCCTGATTCTAACTCATCCGACTCAAGATCGGACCTTCTTCCAAGCCTTTCTCATTTCTAGGGTTTTGCCGAAACCCTAAGCTATTCGAGGTTCTTTCTCTGTTTGTTTGCTTAGATCTGTGTTGTATCTATGCTTTACTTGACATTTAAAGTGTTTTCCCCAAATTTTCTTTTCAAAATCGTTTGTCTTCGATTTAGGGTTTCTGAAAGGTTTTTTTTCAAAAAAAAAACATCTTTCTGATTCTTCCTCTTCTTTTCTTTATGTGTGTTTGTATATATCATGCTCGTGTGACTTCTTTTTACTATGCATGTACTGTCCTTCTACTATTCTTTTATACATGTTACTCATGTGCTCACATGATTATCCTTGTTATGTTTTCATTACTCTTCTACTATATGTGTTTACTGTTAAGTTCTTCAATTTTGTTTGCTTTACCGGACTCTGTTTGTGTTCTTGCTAAATGTGTTTCATCTACCGCTTCTTAAGTTTGTATCAATTTTTCTTCTGAACTTGTTTAAGTTCTAAGTTTTTCTCAAAACGTGTTCTCCATGCTATTGATTGTGTATCATGTCTGTTTGTTTCTCATGAGTCTCTAAAAGAGACCTCTCCTTTCGTCTTTGCTTCTGATTAAAGTTAAAAACCCTAAGCTTTGGGTTTTGGCAAGTTTTATCTTGGACTAGGGTTCTACTTTGAGACCCTGGATTCTCAGACTCATTATGAGTCTACAAATTGAACTTGTTTCCCTTTACTTATGATTCTGAACCTTTCTATGTTAGACTCTTTTCTAAGTAACATGATAGTTCCTTCTTGAATCACCTATTTGTGTGCTTTATATATGATAAACTCTGCTTTCAAGAGGTTTTTACCAGCTAATGATTGATTCTGAAATCCTCTAATAGGGGTTTGATTGATTGTTACTGATTTTCTCTGATTGAACCTCTTTTACCTTTTTCTGACTTGGTTCATTCGAATTGAACTTGTAATTTTAATTTCCCTGGCTGTTGATTGATTCCCTTTCCTTATTTTTCACAAACCGTGCACCATTGGACTTTTGCCTTAAATAAACCCTATGTATTTACCCTTCTTGTACTACTTTGGAAAAGATTTTAATCCAATTCTTTCCTTAATTGTCTTCTACCCATTTGAAATCAGAATCCCTTAACTGAAGGGAGATTCTGTATGATTGATTGCATACTATTCCCTTACCTTTTCTTACTTGTTTTCTGCACTATAAAAGGGGCACGGCCCTTCTGCACTTAGACACCTTGAACCTTCAGTTCAATACTTCGAATTCAACACTTTACACACACACCTCTCAATTACAATACTCTTTCAACATTCTACTCTTTCTGAGATCTTTTGGAACTGTCTGCTTGCAACTTGGCTTTTTCAAGACTGCTTTTACTTGTTTGTTTTCCCTTAAACTGATATGTTCTAATTTAACTTTTCTGCCTCACTCCCCTATGTGTTTATTTACAGTTTCTGCAAGCTTGTTTACTTTACTGTTCATGTTCAGTGATTAATGTTAACTATGTAAACTTTTTTTTCTTCTTTTCATCTACTGTTTGTTATGAATTCCCTATGCCCCCACTCCCTTCTATGTGTTTGAGTTAAGGTTCATGGCCTGACAACATCCAAATTGCTGCTTAGGTCTGAACCTGATCCTCAATGGATCTCAACTCTCTAAATGTGGCTAATAGGCTAGTCAGGGGTGTGCCAGCACTCCTAATTGCTGGGCATGACCACCAGCCTATCATGGCCTCTCCCTAATTCCCCCTCTATGCACTTACACTTACTCTTAGATTCTAAGTTCTGCCCCCTCTTATGAGCCTTGCTTTGGGACCTTGAGTTCCCTCTGAACTTGGACATCTGAGGGCTGGCATTTTCACACTGCACTATGCTCTTAATTCTGCAATATTTGGGTTCTAAGCACTGCCCGGAGTCCATTTGAGGCTCTTGAGGAACTTTGACACATCCCAAATAAGAGAAGGCTTTGGAAACCTAATCCTGGAAGTTGGTTCACCTCATATTGTTGGACCTTGAGTCTGAATTAGGCTCCTTGGTTGTAGCTTAATTTCTGATGTAATTTTTACTTTTCTTAATTCATTCTGGTCTGTACTATGTTTTAATAACTTATGGGGTTCTAGTGAAAAAGGGGGGGTCACTTATGTATGCAAAGGGTAGACAACATGCTCATAGGTGTTACCATTTACAATTTCTGCACTTCCGCATTAGAAATCCTGTCTGTAGGATTTTTTGCACCTCTGCATATATAGAAATCCTGCCTAAGTTTTCTGCATTCATGCACGTCATATAGAAATCCTGCCTATATGTTTTCTGCACCTCTACAAATATAGAAATCCTGCCTAAGTTTTCTGCATTCATGCACGTCATATAGAAATCTCGCCTATAAGTTTTCTGCACCTCTGCATACATAGAGATCATGTCTATAAGTTTTCTGCATTCATGCATGTCATATAGAAATCCTGCCTATAGTTTCTGTATTTCTGCATTTTACATCTATCATTAAGCAAATAGTTATAGGTTAAGTAATAATAAGTTTCATTCTAGATACCATATCTATAGGACTCCTGCACCTTCATAATCGTCTTAAAATCAACAACGCCTAGAAATCATGCCTATAGGAGTAACCAGTTGAATCTGATTCGTTTGTTTCATCTACAAGTCTAAAATCAGTGGTAATGTCGTCTAACATCTGCAGAACTTATGTGTTTTCTGCAATCAGTAAGTCTTCTTTAAAATCGGAGTAAGCACTGTTAGATATCATGCCTATAGGTCTCACTTAGGCAAACCATTAGGTAATTAATTAATTGCATCAGTCTTTGATAAATTGCAACCAGGGAAGGCTAATTCGGACTCCTCATCTGAGAAATATGTGATGAATTAGCCTATCCCACGCTTTAATTTGATTTCAGACCATAACCAGTACATGCAAGACATGGTAAACAATCTGTCTTTAAATGAAGAGACCTGTTTGAGCCCTTTAAACTATTATGCGTTATCCCCATACCTGACTTATATGTTTTGATTGTCGCCCTAGAATTTTATCCTTCTAAAACTCTGAAAAGACAAATTATCCTTCCCTTTAGGACTAGTAGTCCCAAATGCCTCCGGGACTGATAGGATTGGGGCGAGTACGAGCATACAATAAGTAACGACACCATTCTATGCTTTACTACCTTAACGGGGTGGGAAGGGTAGATATGGATATGATGACCGGTGCGCTAATATCACGTGCAACCCCTCTTCTGAGGAGCGATTTTCGGGTATTACATTGATGTGATCCATATTGTTTGTAAACCTAGGACCCCTTTTTTTTCTTTTAACTTGTTTTATTGTCAGAACTAATTCTGCTTTCCTTATTCTCTCCAAACTTTCAATTTGCTTGCAATAATATGTGAAAATCCCCTTCTATTTGAGGCCCTTAATTGCTTACTTGATTATGTGAAGTCACAATTATAGCATGGCCGGGAACCACACTAGTGGATCTGGAGGGGGTGTCTAACACCTTCCCCTCGAGATAATTTCTAGTCCTTACCCGAACTCTGGTCCTTCAAACTCAAACCCTTCTTAGTGTCCTAATGTACTTAATCATTAGGTGGCGACTCTTCAAGTTCCAAAACCCAATTCCCAAAAGGGAACGAGTTGTCCTCCTAAATTTCACAAGCCCGATTTCGCGAGAAAAAGGGGGCGCGACAACTGCGAAGCGTAACATCACCGTAATGTAATACTACAGGGTGCAACATTGTTGTAACTTAATACTGCAAAGCGTAACATCATCATAATGTAATACTACATGGCGAAACATCATCGTAATATAATACTGCAAAATGTAACATCATCGTAATATTGCAGGGTGTAACAGAATTTTCCAGAGTTTTTCAAGAAAATCATTAGGATAAGTAATTCTAACTCAGTTTTGGCTAATAATCATGAATCTATCATCGATTTCATGATTTAATTTATAAATTGGGATGGAATTTGGGGGAAAATTTGTGGAATTTCATAAAATGAACTTTTGGGATTTGGAAGTTGATTCGAAGTTGAAATTGAGTGAAACTAGTATGGTTAGTCTCGTAATCGAATGTGTTATCGGATTTTGTGACTTTGGTCAAATTTTGAGAAGTGGTCTCGGGGCTCGACTTTTGAGTTGACCTTTTGACTTTTGGCCTAAAGCTTAGTATTTTCTTATGGGATTGATTCCTTTAGCTCGTGTTGATTATATCGAATTATCTATGGCTAGATTCGAAGCATCCGAAGATCGATTTGAGGGGAAAAGGTATCGCGGAGTAGGATATTGGCTTGGTTGAGGTAAGTAACGCTTTCAAACTTGGTGCTGAGGTTCGAAACCCCAAACTACGTGATATGTGATTAGTATTGAGTTGACACATATGCCAAGTGACGGGTGTGCGGGCGTGCACCGTGAGAATTGTGACCCGGTTCATCCTATGGCACCGAATAGTGATTTTATCTTGTTGATATATGTGTTTCTTAATATGATGAAGTAAATGGACTGGAAATCATGCTAATTATTATGCTAGGGCTTTATGCCGATACTGTTGAGACCCCTAGTGGTTGTTTCTTGCTGTCATCTCACTGATTTCATTGATATTCCGTACTCAGTCATGTCCATGCATTTCATATCACATCTCAGTCTCACTTGTTATTTATTTTCGCATCATATAATTATTTTGGGCTTGTTTTCATGGCATTGTGAGCCCGTGGGTGAGATTGGAGAGTGATGACTGAGTGAGGCCGAAAGACTGATTATGAGTGACAGTTATTGGGTCGGGCTGCATGCCACAATGGTTATGTTGATGATTATGATAGCGCTTGCGCTAAAGGAGCCCCTTCGAAGTCTGTAACATACCCCAGTGAGCGCGGTTGATTATATTCAGGGATAGATCTTCCCTTGGTATGGAGATGGATCTTCTCCATGAGGCTAGACTAGCCTGTTATCCTCGATACTGGAGATTGATAGTCTATGATGTATATATTCCGGGATAGATATTCCCTGGGCCGCCATATACAGTACCGAGTGGTTATGAGGTTATTATCTTCATCTGGAGATGGACCTTCTCCATAGGGCTGGATTGCCCTTTCCTCAGTATTGAGTGACTGCTGTCAGAGGTGTATATATTCCGGGATAGATCTTTCCTGGGCCATATAAAGTACTGAGTGGATGAGCATATGATATCGTGGGCACATGAGGCACTCAGCACGGTGCATTACATACAGCATGTGCATTGGCATGTAGATGTAGCAGAGTTATATTTCTTTACCATATTTTCACCTGCTCTATTTTACTATTTCGAGCTGCTTAGTTAACTGAAAGCATGCCTACATTTCTGTACATTATTTCTGTTATCTCTGATGATGTTGGGTTAGTCACTACCTTTCAGTCCATAGTTTGGATTTGTTACTTACTGAGTTGGTGTACTCACATTACCCCTTGCACTTTGTGTGTAGAACCAGACACTTTCGGTCCTAGTGGAAGTCATTGATCGAGGTTGAAGGCTTTGGAAAATGTTGAGGTATCTGCATGGCGTGCACATGCCTTGATCCTTCTTCTCTATTCTAGTTGTGTTTCAGTTGTATTCAGTATATATTGTCGTAGACTATGCTATATCTCTATACGCTCATGTACTTCGTGACACCTTAGTTTTGGTTGTATCGTATTATGAATTTTGCCTTATGTTCTAAACAGTTTATTTAGACGATAAAAGTTTTTCCGCAAATGTTTTAAATTTTAGTATCGTGGTTTTGGATTACGATGAGTTGAGGCTAGCCTAGTTCCATGATAGGCGTCATCATGATGGGTTGAGTTTTTGGATCGTGACAAGTTGGTATCAGAGCCTAGGTTACATATGTCTCATGAGTCATGAGTGGTTTTAGTAGAGTCTTGCAGATAAGTACGGAGACGTCTGTACTTATCTTCGAGAGGCTGCAGAACATTTAGGAAAACTTCACATTCTTGAATTCTTGTCGTGCGAACCTGTTGGTTTTGGAACTGAACTTCTGTTATTCTATTCTCTCGCAGATGGAGAGGACACGTACTACCGATCAGGACTGTGAGCACATGATTTTTGCCCTATATGAATCACTCCCACAAATTCAAAACAAAATATTTTTTCCACTGCTTGCAATTTCGTGAAATTTTTGTAGCATTTTGTTGTTGTTTGCATTTGTTTGTGCATGTTTATTTTATTTAATTAATGAAAAATACAAAAATACATTGCATTTGCAATTAGGATTTAATTTTACATTTGTTAGACTAATTAGCAAATTAGTTGTTTTATAAAAATGGAAAAACCACAAAAAATAATTTATTTTCACTTTTAATTTTAGCTTCGAATTTTGGTAGTTTCCTTTAATTTGGTTTTTGATTAATTGTGGTAATTAATTAATTTAAGTTGTTAGGATTAATTTAATTTAGGAATTAGTATAGGTTTATTTTTTATTTCAAAAAAAAAGAAAAAAAAGAAGAAAAGGAAATTAAAAAGAGTTTGAAATTAAAAGGAACTAATTTGAAAAAGAAGAAGTGAAAAATAGAGGCTGTATTTGGGCCGAATCTGTGTCAGCCCAAACGATTTCCACCAGAACCCGTTTAATTAAGGCCCAAACCTGTTTCCCACCCGGTCCGATCTCCACTTAACCAAAACGACCCCATTTTAACAAACCAAATCAGGACCGTTAATCTTTGTTGATCTAACGATCCGGAAGTGGGGTTTGATAGGTATAATAATGTCTGAACCCCTTCAGCCCCCCTCTCGTCGTCTCTTTCATTTAACATCTTCAGAGACCACCCTTGAAGCCCTAGCAGCCGCCCCCTTTTCCCACCGCTTTAGGGTGGTGGCGCCAGCTCCAAACTCCACCAAAATAACATCACGGAACCACCAAGACCACCTCATACTGAATCGACAATTCATTTCCCTCAAATCCTCCTTAAACTTCTCGAATCTTAAATCCAAAATCCGAGTTTCTAAGGGCCAAATCCAAACATGGGCATGCAGGATGATTGCTCCAACCCTCATGAGTTTTTAGAGCCGGTTTTGTCACAGAATAGTGTTGTTCACTTGTTCTTGACAAAGAACAAGCAACTAACATTATTTGGGGATGAAGTCGGAGTGTCAGGTCTCAAGTTCGAGCTTGGTGCGGTGAGTTCTTTCTGTATTTTGATTCATTTTGTTTTGTTTCCTCTTTTTTTCTTTTTATTTCTCTTTGGACAACTTAGTTAATTCGACTCAATTCTTAGCCGAAATTGATAACTGTCCGTTTGTTCTTTCTCAAGTCTGTTCTTCAATATTATTTTGTTTGTTTAGTTCCTTTTTGTTAATAGCAGGATTACTGTTCTCATTTCATCGTCTGTTTAATCACATAGTTAATGTAATTAGGCCCATAACCTATCTAATTTCCTGTTATGTAGTTAGGTTAATTAGTTCGTTCACTTTTGTTTTGTTTTGGCTGCATTTTTTAAGAGGTTCCGAGTTTCTTCTTTTGGAAATTTTGGGTCAGTTCTTAAAATTGGGAGTCCTTGAGTTGATTTTGATTGGATTCTGAAATTCAAAGAGCCCAAGTGGGGATTTAGTTTGAGTTTGCAGACCCATACCAAATTTGGTTGGGTCAATTTGACCCACATTTTGATTTCAGGAGTAATAACAAAGGCTCATGGGGGCAATTTGGGAAATCTAGGTAGGGAATATTTTAGTAACTGAATATGAAGCTTCTAGGAAGTTGGGGAGGGGGACTTATTTGAAGCTCTGAAATTTAAACAAAGGACTCCTAAGCAAAAATAAAAATTCCAGAAGGTTTTAAGTGCAAAACTAGTGGCATTTCTGCAGCCCTAGTAGCTTGCCTATAAAGGCATCATAGCTTGACACTCAAGTCAGATGAAAAAAGGCATAAGATTCAGAAAAATCAAAAACAGCTAAAAATTTCATAAAAATCACTATTTCATTGAACTTCTTCTGTGATTTCTGAAGTTTTCAATTTCTGATTCATCTGGGGTAAAAATGGACTGAATTTGGGTTTTAAAAGTTTGGTTTGAAGTTTGTTGTGGTTATTGCTCGATTAAAACTGGTTTTTGGACTGCTACACATTATTTTTCTATTTGAAATTGGTTCTGCTGGTGTTGACTTCTGCTATTGCTATTGCTGACCCTTCACTTCTTATTTCTGTTCATTTCCAGGTATTCCTTCAAACCATGAATGGAATTGAAGCTCGATTGAGCTGTATGTAAAGCCATGTAACTCAAGTTGATGAAATGACCATTGTTAATTCTATGTTGATTCTTCATTTTTTACTAGTTTCTTGTATTTTGTTCTGGGTTTCTTTTAGCTCAGCCTTCTTATGAGTCATTCATGTCACCATGGCTACATGTTTTGTCCTAAGGGTTAGATATGAGTTTTCTGCTTGAATGTAGTTGATTCATGAAAGTCTTCTAGATTTAGTGTAATATGTATGAACTGGAGGCTGCACTCCTTAGTTTGATTGTGAAGTTGGTTGGCTCTGAATGTGTTTCATAGCTACGGGTTGCATATTGATCATTTCAAACCATTCCTACCCTAGTTTAGTAAATTTGAGCTGAGTTTTGCCTTTCATTGATCGTGTATTTAGACTTGTTTATATGCAGCCTGAAGCGTAGTCTACTAAGTTCAGAAGTTTATAGTTTAGTTTTTCCTCTATTTGTATGTAAGCTGTGAACTTCAAAAGGACTTTCAAAAATGGAATTTGAATTTGAATTCAAATTTGAGATTTTTATAGACTTAGCTTGACTCTTTATAGGTTGTTCATTCTCGAAAAGTTTGAGTCAAGGACGTTGGTTTGAACCAGGGCACGCATGAGTTGTAACTAATGAATTTGCAATGTTAAATGATGAAATAACTTGTGTAAGAGTTGCTATCACATCAGGAATTGAATCCTCATTTTAGAATCTATGTTGGCATTTAATGCACCTTTGTATTTGTTTTAATTCAAGATTTTCACAGAAAGATTGTTTCCACACCAAGTGTTAGTGCAGAATCGGATCTAGGCTCCCAATGTTGGCCCATTTATTTATGTTCATCAGCATTCAGCGTTTCTTGGCCTGGGCTTCAAGTTAAGCCCAATTGTGTTGTTGTGCTTGTTAAGGAGTTATCGAATTGCAATTGGGTCCATTGTCGGCCCAAGCCCTGAAAGTCAAATCTTTGTTTTAGTTTAAGCAGGCCTCTAATTATTAGGCCAAGCTAGAACATTAGCCTAGAATAATTAGAATCCTTTAAGTTTTTCCTTAATTAATTGGTGGAGATGACCCATATTAAACAATATAAATAGCTTATGGCCCTCAAACATTTAGCTTGAACTTCCTTTTAAAAATGGAATCGAGGCACGCCATGCCGAATAAAATCTCAATTGCATGGCCCTCGTTTAATTAATCTTGTTTATCCTTAGAAATCGAGGCGTGCCATTTAGCGAATTTTCATGGCCCTCGCAAAGTTGCAAACGCGTAGTTGCTTTAGGCGCGTTATTTTAATAATTTACCTTCCTAAACTCGGGTGCGCATTTATGTGACCCAAATCCAAATTTCAACAATGTTAGATAAAATATGTCAAGGACCGCGGGTGCATTTATGTGACGTGGTTCAAGACGTATTTTTAATAACGTTGCAATCTTCCTAAAAAATAAATAAAAGCAGTTTTAAAGTTAAAATGCACATAAGCTTAAAAGTGTATTAAAATCAGATAATAGGCCAAATATAACAGTTGAGCGACCGTACTAGAACCACAGAATCTGGGAATGCCTAATACCTTCTACCAGGTTAACAGAATTCCTTACCCAGATTTCTGGTTCGCGGACTGTAAAACAGAGTCAATCTTTTTCTCGATTCGGGATTTGAACCGGTGACTAGAGACACCCTAAATTATCCCAAGTGGCGACTCTGAATTTCTTAATATAAATAATCCTGTTTCGATTGTCACTTTAATTGGAAAAAACTCCCTTATATATCCCTTCGCGGGGGTGTAGGAAAAATGAGGTGTGACAGCTCTGGCGACTCTGCTGGGGATAAGAACCAGAACCTCTGGTTTAGGGTTCAGAATTCGAGCTTAGATGAATTGTTATATTTGGCTTTATCTATTATCTGATTTTATTACATGTTTTGGCCTAATGTGCTAAATGCTGCTTTTACCGCTTTGATATTATCTGAACTGTATATAAACTGCTCTGAAACCCTTCTCTTCTCATCTCTAGGGATATGCACGCTGGCCATGACTCCCTATTATGTTAGTGTCATACCTTGAAATAAGAAAGAGGCTCGGACAAGTTACTAAGTCGGATGGCCTTTTGGTTCCCGGTACGTAGCCCCCTCCTCGGCTCGAGTTGTCCGCTCGGGTACACAAGTCTAAAACAAATACCCAGGTTTTGAACCTAGAAATAACTCAGCCTCATGTCGGATCCCTAGTAGGAGCATTTGTTTGCATCATGTGCATTTGACTTTAGAGACTCAACACAGGGGTTGGGTCTGTCTAGGGCAGGTGTACCCGAAATGAAAAGACTATCCTGATGCATCTTACTTGCTACTTGTGCATTCATTTTCTTTGGATTTGCATGTTGACCGGCTTATAGGGGAAACGTTGAGAGAAGGAAAGTCAATGTGAGGGATGAGAGAGATAACTGGCTGTTTTTGAAAACCCAATGTCCGAAATATACTGAAACTCTACCGAAATTTCAAAAAAAAAATTTGAAAATAGTTGGTTTTTGTTTCATCAAAATTGCCCGAACTATGCCAGTTTGATTCTCATCGGATGTGGGATACGTAGGCAACCCCCATCAGGTCCAACTTCCCTTTTGCAAAAATAGCCCAAAAAGAACAAAAATTTTATTTTTATTTACATTAAGCAGGGTGATGCCTCTAAAATAGCCGAATGTCCCCAAAAGGACGTCGGGAGACTGTTTTTGCAAGAACAGCCACCTTTGGTCCCTTTTTCGAATTTTTGGCCGGTTAGCAAGCACAACCTTAAAATCTTCTCCCCGGAAGTGCTGAAATGCCGTATTTGCAAAGCCGGTTTTTATTTTTGAAATGACAATTTGAAAAAAAAATATTAACTTTTCATGAGTCAAATGAGTCATGATTTTGCTTAATCACCCTAATAAATGTGCAGAATGAGCACAAGTCAAAATTTTGCCAATAACAGTCAAAAACAAGATCTCTTTGGAGCTGTGAACGTGGTGGGAAAATCTGGGTAAATCAGGGCAAGATAAGGTCAATCTATACTTGGGAGGTCTCACCGGGCCGTTGAAGATCAGGCCTAGAGGAGACATCATAAAGGCGCTGGTTACATTCTGGGACCCGGCCCACAACGTGTTTCATTTCTCAGATTTTGAACTCACCCCAACTTTGGAAGAAATAACCGAATATATTGGGAGCACTGAGGTTCTTATGAGACACAAATATCTGATTGCTCCAAGAGTCGTCGCTGTGCACAAGTTCCTAGATTCCTTAAAGATAAGCTGGGGGATCCACAACCCAAATTTGGCAGCTAGTTTTTCTACTCCGCAATTTATATACCAGCGATACAGACACATAGGAGGGTTTAATAATCCAGAAAACAAAATTTGTAGCAAAGGGAATCACCTCAAATGGGAAGAACACAGGTGCTTTGCTTTTATGGTGGTATTCTTGGGTCTTCTGGTGTTTCCTAGGAAAGATGAAAATATCGATATACGGATAGCTGGGGTCGTCAACACTTTGCTTACTCAAGCCAAAAGCACCCTCACACCCATGATAGTATCTGAAATATTCCGCGCTCTCACAACCTGCAAAGCCGGAGGAGACTTTTTTGAAGGGTGCTAATTTTTGCTATAGATGTGGATGATTGAACATCTATGTCATCGTCCTCAATACATGAGCTATGGGTCGACAGAGAAAAACTACCTAAAGGAATTTTATACAAGGGTCGACGGGTTTAGCCTGCTAGAAGGGGTCACATAATGGTTATCACATCTCCGTTCCATCACTGCAGACCAAATAGAATGGACGTTCGGGTGGCTTTCGATAGATGAAATCGTATACATGCCAGCTACCGGAATTCACTTCCTCCTGATGGGTCTCAGAAGTATCCAGCCTTATGCCTCATACCGGGTTTTGAGACAGCTGGAGAGATGTCAAATAGTTCTAAAAGATGAAGACCTTAGTGCTCAGGTAGTCGATATTGGTCCTGATGGTCAGTTTCATGAAGCAGCAGTCCGCCAGATTTGGAGCGAGAGTCAGTACCTGACAGCAAATACCTGTGTGCATGATCTATCCAAAGGTGAAGTTTCACCAGGGTACCTTGCTTGGTATAAAAGGGAAATTGAGTTTGGAAGGCCGGCCAAAAGACCCCATCTTCAAGAATTTGTCGAGGCGTCACAAGCGCAATGGGATTGGTTGGCCAAAGAAAATGAATATAAGGCTACCATAAGCAAGTTGGAAAAGCAAGTCAAGGACCTTCAATTCGAGAATGGTTTGCAAGCCGCCGCAGATGAGGTTGAGAAGAAAAAGCTAGCCAAGGAAAATAAAGCCCTTCGAGCCCAGATTCGGGAAATGAAAATAGCATCTGAAAATCCCGCCAGAAGTGCAAAAGATGAAAAGCTTATAAAGAACCTTAGGCAGAAGGTGAGTGAGTATGGTTCTAAGGTTTTGATTTGAACAAGGCGGAGGGTGAATTAGCAAGGGCTCGAAAAAAATAGGCTAAGAATGCAGAAAAACGAGAGCGTTTGGTTAAACAGTTAAAAGGAAAATATGACAATGAGGTTGTGGGGTTGAAGAAAAGGGTCACCATCTTTAAGAACAAAATGATCAAGCAAGCAAAAGACTTTAAGGCAGAAAGAGAACACTGTTATGCAGCGATGACATAGTTAGAAAGAGATCTGCAACAACTTCAAGAACAGAATCATATAGCTGAACAAACTTTGGAAGCTAGGGCCCAACAAATTGGGCATTTGTTGCAAGAAAAGGGCGTCATAAGAGAAAGGGTCAGAAGGATCGCCGACTACATCACAATGAAATGTAGTAAGTGTGAGGACATGACTAGATCCATGTTCTTCGCCACTGTGATGACCTTTGTCCACCAGATAATGGAAGATCTCTACCATCTCCAAGGGGATTTGGCGCGTAGGCCCGTGGCGAGACCGAATGATGTCCTGCGGGCCACAGGAGCAGTTGAGGCATTGATGTATTCATGATTTTCATTGGAGTCTGTTAGTTTGTATTTTCATCTTGGAGTCTGTTAGTTTGTTTTCGAGTCTGTATTTTCATCTTTCCATTGGAGTCTGTTAGTTTTTTTTCGAGTCTGTTAGTTTTTGGGTCGTTGTAATCAAAACGTGTATTTTGAAAATCCCAAAATATTTTTTTATTTATTTTTACACTTATCCCCCAGAACTACGCAAAGTCTGATTCATGCAGGGTCATGATACGTAGGCAATCTCCATAGGATTCGATCATAACCAAAAGAGAGAGAGGAAAAACAAGAGAGAAAAGAAAAAGAAAAAAAAAGAGAGAAAATAAGAAACTGTAAGAAGTAAACAATGGAAAAACAAGAAAGAGAAATGAGAGAATAAAGAACAACAAGAAATCAAGCAAAAAAAAGGGCAGGAGTGAAAAAGAGAAAAAGATTGAAAAAAAGGAAAAAAAAGAAGAAGGAAAAAAGACAGAGAAAAAGAGAAGTTGCAAATAGAAATAAGAGAAAAGCCGAGATGACGCAAGAAACCGATCAAATGCATGAAATGGTTAACTGCTTCGGTGCATTACATTCCCCTAAATGTGCGGTTACCTATCTGTTAAGCTCTAAAGGTGGTTAGTTTGTTGGCATTCTGGAAACTCACTCATAAAACACCCGGTCCTAAAACAAGTCGATCATGGCTAACCAGGAACTTGATGTGAGTGTTATCGATACGTCGAGAGAGGGGAAAGAATCGGATGTTAATTTGAAAGAAGAGATGTATAAGCTGAAATAACAGATGACCGAGATGTACCAAGCATGGGTAAAAGGACACCCACCACCATTTTATCCTACCAACCCTGCCTTCGTCCCTCCATTGGCTCAGTCTCAGGAACCTCCTCCTACCGATTCATCCCTGAGACTTCCCATTTACCACCACTACCAGAGCACCATCCAAACACCATAAGCTCCACTACCCAAACCAGTTCCATACCCTCCTCCACCATCCACTCCTGTCTTCATGGCACCACCACCCGCTACACTCCATAGATCCTCCAGCGAGCCCTTATTCCATGCCCACGATAACTAATGCTACCCCCCGGAGCCCACTTTCAAAGCTCCAGAACCCTATTCCTACACTCTTCATTTTGATCTCCCTGTGGAAACTGAGAAACCATCTAAAAAATCGAACAGGAGGAGATGTTCGGGAAAGTTAAAAGTCTAGAACAGTCATTCAGAGACATGCGGGGGTTGGGAGGTCAAGTAAGTGTGGCTTACAAAGTTCTATGTCTATTTCTAGATGTGCAATTGCCGGCAGGGATTAAGATACCCAAGTTTGATTTGTATAATGGGCACGGTGATCCAGTGGCGCACTTGAGAGGTTTCTGTAGCAAAATGAGGGGAGCTGGCGGGAAAGATGAGTTGCTAATGGCATACTTCAGTCAAAGTCCGAGTGGTTCGGCGCTAGAGTGGTACACTCGGCAAGATCACGAAAGATGGTATACATGGGATGATCTAGCCCAAGCATTCGCTTGTCACTTCCAGTACAATCTCGAGATTATCCCGGATCGTCTATCCTTGACAAAGATTGAGAAAAAGCACAATAAAAGCTTCAGGGAGTATGGTTTTCGGTGGAGAGAACAGGCAGCAAGGGTTGACCCTCCAATGAAAGAAAGGTAAATGGTGGATTATTTTCTGCAAGCCTTAGAACCTACTTATTACGGTAATCTGGTATTAGCTATAGGCAAGTCCTTCAATGAAGTGGTGAAGATGGGCGGTATGGTAGAAGAAGGGCTCAAGACAAACAAAATCATGAGCTATTCGGCTATTAAGGCAACCACCCAGGCCATTCAAAGTGGAACTGGGGGAGTAATTGGAAAGAAGAAGAAAGAGGATGTAGCAACGATTGATTAGGGAGCTTGGTTCGGACCCAGGGGCTCACCTCACCACTATAATCAGCCTCGACACCACCACTAAACCTACCCTCACACCCCGTATAATCCACTCCAACACTACTACCCACCACTAGAACCCCATTTTTCTGTCCACCATGCCTAAGCATACAACCAACCCCTCGCCCATGCATAATGCCATGCGCTAGCCCCACAAAATACCTACCCAACTCCACAAAATGCCTACCCACCCCCACGAGCCTACCAAAACCCTCCTAGACCAGCTTTCCGATCCAATCAAGCATTTAAGAACGAGAGGTTGCAGAAGAAGAAAACCTTCACTCAATTGGGAGACTCCTATACTAGTTTGTTCCACAGGCTGAGACAATTGGACATGCTAAGGCCGATCGAGTCAAAATTGCCAAATCCTCCCCCGAGAAATCTTGATTATTCTGTAAGTTGCGAATATTGTTTTGGTACTCCGGGGCATGACACGGAGAAATGCTGGCATTTGAAAAATACTATCCAAGAGCTCATTGATATAAATCGGATTGAAGTCCAAGCTTTGGAGGTGCCCAATATCAACCAGAACTCGCGGTCAACCCATCAAGAGACAAACATGATTGAGATAGTGCATAAAGAAGGGGATCCCAAAAAGCCTTCGCAGACCGTCATGATGATCCGATCCAGTGAGGTAAAGCCGGTTGAAAAATTAACAAGTGAGATGTCAGTGATCAAGTTGAGCGGGACAAACAGTGAACCATCTGCGGTAATCAAGAAAGGGGCCTCAAGTGATGTTGCAGTGAAACAAGCAAAAGCAAAAGTGGTAGTGCTAGGGGTGGCGAACAAGCCTGTCATAATTGTGGAGGGTTCCCGCACAGATCCTGTCATTATCAAACCTGTAACCTAGCTACCAATAGTCAACAGCAAGGCTGTCCCGTGCAATTATGAAGGGTGACAGTGACTTACAAAGGAAAAGAAGTTAAAGAAGAAGTCTATGAGACCCATGGATTGACTCGCTCGGGGAGATGCTTTGCCTCCGAGGAGTTAAGAAAAGCCAAAACCTCCAAATATAACCTAGTGCTAGTGAAGAAAGTTGTGACCGAAGAAGAGGCAGAAGAGTTTTTGAGAAAGATGAAGGTGCAAGACTATTACATTGTAGAGCAGTTGAGGAAGACGCCTGCTCAGATTTCACTGTTCTCATTGTTAATTCACTCGGACGAGCACCGTCGGGCCTTGATGAAAATCCTGAATAAGGCCCACGTTCCTGACAAAATCTCAGTAAACCATTTGGAAAAGATAGCTAACAATATATTTGAGTTAAACAGAGTCACTTTTTCTGATGATGAGTTGCCCGTGGAGGGTACTGAGCACAATAGAGTCCTCTACCTAATGGTGAAATGCAAAGATTCTGTGGTTACTCGGGTATTGGTCGACAATGGTTCTAGTGCGAACATTTGCCCTGTCTCCACTTTGAACAAGTTGAAAGTGGATGATGAAAGAATTCATAAGAACAGTATTTGTGTTCGGGGGTTCGACGATGGAGGAAAAGATTCAGTCGGTGATATAGTGTTGGAGCTGACGATAGGGCTAGTCGAATTTACCATGGAATTCCAAGTGCTAGATGTAGCTATTTCCTACAATCTGCTATTAGGACGACCTTGGATTCATGCCGCCAAAGTAGTGTCGTCTACCCTACACCAGATGGTCAAGTTTGAATAGGATAGACAGGAAATCGTTGTGCACGACGAGGATAATTTGTGTGCTCCTAGTGATGACATTGTTCCGTTCATTAAGGTTGAAGACGATAAGGGGCCTTGGGTCTACCAGGTTTTTGACACAGTGTCAGTCGAGAAAATCTCAAGTAACCGCCGCATCAGTCATGGTAGCCTTTGAAATGTTGAAGAATAGTTTTGTGCCTGGCAAGGGTTTGGGTGCATTTTTGCAAGGTATCATACAGTCAGTGTCTCTTCCCAAAAACTTGGATACATTTGGTTTGGATTCAAGCCCACAGCCGCAGATGTGAAAAGAGCTAGAAAGTTGAAACAGCGGGCATGGGTCCTCCCAAAACCTGTCCCACGTCTCTCCAGATCATTTATCATGCCTGACACCAAGAAATGCCCAGTAACAATAGTTCCCAGTTCTATGGTTAGCCCTGATAAAGAGTTGATTGAAAGGTTCGAGAAGTTGTTTGACTATGTAAACATGGTTGAAGTTGGAGAAGGTTCGAGCAAGGCGGATGTGCAATTTGTTGGGCCCAGTGCAAAGATTAACAATTGGGAAGCTACTCCTCTCCCCACCAGGAAGGAGTTTTGGTAGTTTTCTTTGATTTTTTTTCAGTTTATTTGGATTATTCCAGGGTTGTAATTCAAATTCTATGTTTCGTTCGTTTGGATGTATAAACCTTGTTATCTTTTGATTTCAATGAAATGCAATTTCCCTTTTTTCATCATTCCTGATAGTTTTATTTTTGTTTTTCTTTTCTTCCTTGTACAGTTCTTTTCATGCTGGTTTCAATGACATGACATGCATAAGCAATCTTCGTCCCAGTCTTAAAAGCCAATTGAGTGTAATGATGAATCCGAATACGATGAGGATGAGGCCTTTGAAGAGATTAGTAAAGAATTAAGCCATTTTGAAGAAAAACCCAAGCCCAACCTGAGTGATACTGAAGCAATCAATTTAGAGGACCCAGATAATATCAGAGAAACTAAGATAAGTGTCCATCTTGAACCGCAACTCAGGGAAGAGATGATTAAAGCATTGTTTGAGTACAAAGATATTTTTGCATGGTCATATGACGACATGCTGGGTCTAAGCACGAACTTGGTGGTTCACAAATTGCCCACTGACCCGGTATTTCCTCCCGTCAAATAGAAGTTGAGGAAGTTCAAAACCGATATGAGTGTGAAGATCAAAGAAGAGGTCACAAAGCAGTTCGATGTAAAAGTCATTTGAGTCACGCGGTATCCCACTTGGTTAGCCAATGTTGTGCCTATGCCAAAGAAGGACGGTAAGAACAGAGTGTGTGTTGATTACCGTGATCTCAACAAGGCAAGTCCAAAGGACAACTTCCCACTGCCAAACATCCACATTTTGATTGATAATTGTGCCAAACATGAGATTGGATCTTTTGTGGATTGTTATGCGGGATATCATCAGATCCTAATGGATGAGGAGGATGCAGAAAAAACGACATTCATTATGCCATAGGGAACATACTGCTACCGGGTCATGCCTTTCGGTTTGAAAAATGCTGGGGCAACTTACATGAGGGCAATGACGACCATATTCCACGACATGATACACAAGGAGATCGAGGTTTATGTGGATGATGTAATCATAAAGTCTAGAAAGCAGTCTGACCATGTCAGAGATTTGAGAAAGTTCTTCCAAAGGCTTTGGAGGTAGAATCTTAAGCTCAATCCTGCCAAGTGCGCATTTGGGGTGTCATCTGGAAAACTGTTGGGATTCATAGTCAGTCGTAGAGGTATTGAATTGGACCTGTCAAAGATTAAAGCTATCCAAGAATTGCCACCCCAAGGAACAAGACTGAGGTGATGAGTTTATTAAGGAGGTTGAACTACATCAACAGGTTTATTGCTCAGCTTACGACAACTTGTGAACCTATCTTCAAACTGCTGAAGAAGGATGTTGCGGTCAAGTGGACAGATGAGTGTCAAGAAGCATTTGATAAGATAAAGGGGTACTTGTCAAACCCACCTGTGTTGGTACCACCAGAACCGGGGAGACCTTTGATTCTGTATTTGACGGTCTTGGACAATTCATTTGGTTGTGTGTTGGGTCAGCATGACATCACCGACAAGAAGGAGTAAGCCATCTATTATCTCAGCAAGAATTTCACATCTTATGAAGTTAAGTACACTCACCTGAAAAGGACATGTTGCGCCCTAACTTGGGTAGCACAGAAGTTGAAGCATTATTTGTCATCTTACACTACTTACCTCATCTCTCATTTGGATCTGCTAAAGTATATCTTTCAGAAGCCTATGCCCACAGGGAGGCTCGCAAAGTGGCAGATCTTGCTAACAGAATTTGACATCGTCTATGTGACTCAAACTGCGATAAAAGCCCAGGCATTGGCCGACATTTGGCCAAGAATCCAGTGGATGAAGAATATGAACCTTTGAAGACTTACTTCCCTGATGAAGAGGTAATGCACATTGATGAGGTGGAACAAGTTGAAGAGCTAGTTTGGAAATTTTTCTTTGATGGAGCTGCTAACATGAAAGGCGTTGGGATAGGAGCTGTACTTATTTATGAAATAGGGCATCACTACCCTGTTACGGCTCAGCTTTGTTTCTATTGTACTAATAACATGGCTGAGTACGAGGCATGCATTTTGGGTTTGAGGTTAGCTGCCGACATGGGTGTCCAGGAAGTCTTGGTCTTGGGAGACTCAGACCTTCTGGTGCACCAAATTCAGGGAGAATGGGAAACACAGAATTTGAAACTCATACCATATCAACAATGTTTCATGATCTTTATCAGCGGTTTCGATCAGTAGAGTTCAGGCATATTCCAAGGATCCACAATGAGGTTGTCGATGCTTTGGCTACTCTGGCGTCAATGTTACATCACCCAGATAAGGCTTATGTTGACCCTTTGCATATTCAGGTCCATGATCAGCATGCTTACTGTAACATGGTGGAAGAAGAACTTAATGGTGAGTCGTGGTTCCATGACATCAGGGAATACATCAGAATGGGAGTATATCTGGTACAAGCCACAGGTGATCAAAAGAGAACAATTCATCATTTGGCAAGTGGATTTTTCTTCAGTGGAGGAGTTTTGTACAAAAGAACTCCAGATCTTGGATTGTTAAGATGCATAGATGCTAGACAGGCCACAACTATCATGACCGAAATACATTCTGGAGTCTGTGGACCGTACATGAGTGGGTATGTTCCGGCAAAGAAGATTCTCGGAGCGGGTTATTTTTGGCTCACCATGGAGCGAGATTGTATCAGTTTTATGCGTAAATATCATCAATGCCAAGTACACAGAGATTTGATTCATTCTCCGCCATCTGAATTGCACACAATGTCTGCACCATGGCCTTTTGTTGCTTGGGGCATGGATGTCATTGGACCGATTGAGCCAGCAGCATCCAATGGGCACAGGTTCATTCTAGTAGCCATTGATTATTTCACCAAGTGAGTTGAAGCTAAAACTTTCAAGTCTGTAACCAAGAAAGCGGTGGTCGATTTTGTGCACTTAAATATCATTTGTCGGTTCGGGATCCTGAAGGTGATCATCACAGATAATGGTACTAATCTCAACAGTCATTTGATGAAAGAGGTATGTCAACAGTTTAAGATTACGCATCGCAGTTCCACACCATATCGCCCCAAGGCAAATGGAGCAGTCGAGGCAGCCAACAAGAATATGAAGAAGATACTTCGGAAAATGGTGGAAGGTTCCAGGCAATGGCATGAAAAGTTGCCTTTTGCGTTGTTGGGTTATCGCACTACTGTTCGCATTTCAGTAGGTGCGACTCCTTATTTGTTGGTATATGGCACTGAGGCAGTGATACCCACGAAAATTGAAATCCCTTCCCTTCGAATTGTCGTTGAGGCTGAAATTGATGATGTTGAGTGGGTCAAAACCCACCTAGAGCAATTGAGCTTGATCGATGAGAAAATATTGGCAGCAGTATGTCATGGCCAGTTGTATCAACAGAGAATGACAATAGCATATAACAAGAACATGCACCCACGGAAGTTTGAAGTGGGTCAGCAAGTATTGAAACGTATCCTTCCACATCAGGCTGAGGCCAAAGGCAAGTTCGCCCCAAATTGGCAGGGGCCATTCATCGTAACTAGAGTGTTGTCCAATGGTGCTTGGTATTTAACAGATATAGAAGGCAAGTGTGTAGAAATGGCTATCAATTCTGATGCGGTCAAGAGATATTATGTATGATTTCTTTGGTTAAATTGTGTTTGTTTGTACTTGGCATGTTTGGAAGATTGGAATGACGAAGGCATTTTGTTCTGCTATCTAAACACTCTATCCTTTGTTACCCCCTTTGAGCCTTATCTATTTCCTTCCGTACCCCTCTTTTGGAATCAGTAGCAAAGAGCAGAAACATAAGCGCGAAAGATAAGTAAAAGAAAGGAGAGAAAAGAGAAAGAATGAGAAAGAGAAAGAAGAAAAAAAAAAAGAAAACGAGTAGAAAAGAAAAGAAAAAAAAGAAAGGAAAAACAACAAAACAACAAAAGAGAAAAGGAAGAAGAAAAGAAAAAAAAAGAGAAAAAAAGGAAAATCACAACAACAAAGCAATTTCTATGTCATGAACTACGTTCGACCTGATTCCTTTTAAGGATACGTAGGCAGCCTCATGGTTTGGTCCCATCAAAATAAAAATTCAAAAGTCCCCAAGCAAAGAAACTGGGGCAGAAGTTGTAGTGGTTGTAAGAAATCCGATTCCGAAAGTTGTAATCTTGAACCCATTTGAATTATTTTGAGCCTTTTGATACCCTTCCTTTCTAACCCTATCCAAAAGCCCATATTACGGTTCAAATAAAGACCTTCCGATCAGTCTTCGAAAGATGCCAAGTCAAGCAAGTAGGCGTGATTCATATCAGGGGCAACACTCCGGTCCAAACAAGGAAAATAAAAAATGAGAGAGTCTTATTGGTGAAAACCCTCACGGGCATCGTAAGGTGATGAAAGCTGAGAGAAATAAAAAATGAGAGAGTCTTTTTGGTGAAAACCTTCATGGTCACCTTGAGGCGAAAGTGAGTTGAGAGATGAACAAATGAGAGAGGTTTGTTGGTGAAAACTCTTCAGGGCACCACAGGACAAACAAGGTCAAGGTTTTGGTGAAGGAATTGGGTTTTAAAGATCTCGGGGCATAAAGCACGACAACCAAAAGTTGATTGGTTGGACAGACTGGGCCGATTAATCTGAAATGCATGTCATGATCATGGGTTCCAGCTGCTCCACTCAGATAAGTCTCTTTTCTTTCAGACAGTCTTCCAGTTTTAGATTTTTCTTATCCCTAACTCTCAAAGTCATTGCATTTCATTTATTTTGGGTTTATTTATCTAAAATATTACCAATGTCAGTTTCGTTTAAGCAAATAAGAAAGGATTTCAAAGCTCACTACCAACTTCCAAAGTTCCACAAAGCACAGGGCGGTCAAGGCATTGCTAAAGATAGTATGATGTGAAATGGGATATAAAGGGTCAGCAAAA
This sequence comes from Nicotiana tabacum, assembly GCF_000715075.1. Lineage (NCBI taxonomy): Eukaryota > Viridiplantae > Streptophyta > Magnoliopsida > Solanales > Solanaceae > Nicotiana > Nicotiana tabacum. The sequence continues at coordinate 62,609,621 of NC_134095.1, forward strand.
GTTCCATCGGTGAAATGGTTTAGTAATTTCGTGGGAGATGCAGAGGTTCAAATAAATGGGTCAGAGATGCAACACAACAGTTTGGGTATATAACACTCGGGTCATCCAAGATCACGTGGGTGAAAGTCAGTCAGAAAGTTAGGCGGTTCTTGGCAAGTTAGGGGAAGTTAGTCAAAACAAAACACGACAGCGGAGAGGCCACCTTCAACAAGAATGCCACAAACTAGCCACCATATTTTAAACTGACAAGATTTTTCTTTGATTGAAACAAGGGCAGAAAATTTCGTTTGTTTCGGAGAAATCCTCCGTAAGGAAAGGCAAGCACCAGATAGGTTTGACCGTAAATTCTCAGGGCCCGCTTGGATAATGGGATTTAATTAGAAGTTGTCAGGACCCTCCTGGAAAATGGGACCTAGTTTAAAATTCAAAACAATCATGAGTAGCAAGATCTAGCATAAATGTACCCCAAAGGAATATGAGTTGGCTTCAAAGTTTTCATGTTTAAGATAAGATTCAATTAGAAGTTTTCAGGACCCTCCTGAATAATGGGACTTAGCCTTAAGATTTCCATTAGATAACAAGATTTAGCGTAAATTCTGTTGTAGGGTAGTATAATCCAGCCGTAAAAGTTATCACTCTTAAGATAAGACTTGATTTTTTATTTTCAGGACCCTCCTGGATAATGGGACGTAGTTTTAAAAATTTGCTTGGATAACAAGACTTAGCATAAGGCATACCTTTAGAAGATATAATTTAGCTTTAAAATTGTCATCTAACTAGGAGTTTTCAGGACCCTCCTGGATAATGGGATCAAACTTTCAAATTCTTAGTGATATTTGGTAACATGATTCAATTAACACTCACAGATGAGCCCAGCTACCAAACTGGGGAAGAAAATTCTCTTTGTTTTTTTTTTTTGAAATTATGCACCCATCTGGAGAACAAGGGAATAAAATTTAAGTTTTTGGCAATCAGGCGCCCACCTGGAGAACAAGGGAATAAAGTTCAAGTTTTTTGCAATCAGGCGCCCACTTGGAGAACAAGGGAATACAACTCAAGATTTTGACAATCAGGCGTCCACATGGAGAACAAGGGAATATAGTTCAAGTTTTTGGTAATCTGGCACCCACTTGGAGAACAAGGGAATACAGCTCAAGTTTTTGGCAATCAGGCGCCCACCTGGAGAACAAGGGAATACAGTTCAAGTTTTTGGCAGTCAGGCGCCCACCTGGAGAACAAGGGAATACAATTCAAGTTTTTGGCAGTCAGGCGCCCACCTGGAGAACAAGGGAATACAACTCAAGTTTTTGGCAATCAGGCTCCCACCTGAAGAAAAGGGAAAGCATCTCAAAATTACAATTCAAGTCGGCAACAAAGGAACTTCACCTGGAAAAGTACAAGTCAACAAGTCAACAAGAACTACAATATCAAGTTTGAAGATATAGATAGGATTCTTGTAATTCATAAATCATAGTTTAGTCTAGCTTCTTTTATTTTGTCATGGTGTAATAAGGGGGTCAGTAAGCAGTAGCAGCAGCAGCAACAGCAACAGTGAAATCACAGCTTCATGGTAGTCCCAGCTACCGAAACTTCCCGAACTACACTGACCTAATTCCTTTATAGCCAAGGATATGTAGGCAACCTCGGAAGCAGAGTGCGGCCAAATCTTTCAAAAATTCTTCCAACAGAGTACTCAAACGGGAAAAAATTGCTCGTATCTGCTCACTTTATCTTTGCACAAAAACTCTTCGTGTTTCCGATCAAAGAGGGGCGGCTGTGAGCACGTGAATTTTTTCCTATATGAATCACTCCCACAAATTCAAAAAAAAAATTTCACTGCTTGTAATTTCGTGAATTTTTGTAGCATTTTGTTGTTGTTTGCATTTGTCTGTGCATGTTTATCTTATTTAATTAGTTAAAAATACAAAACTACGTTGCATTTAGGTTTTAATTTTACATTTGTTAGACTAATTAGCAAATTAGTTGTTTTATAAAAATGGAAAAATCACAAAAATAATTTATTTTCACTTTTAATTTTAGCTTCGAATTTTGGTAGTTTCCTTTAATTTGGTTTTTGATTAATTGTGGTAATTAATTAATTTAAGTTGTTAGGATTAATTTAATTTAGGAATTAGTATAGGTTTATTTTTTATTTCAAAAAAAAAAGAATAAAAAGAAGAAAAGGAAATTAAAAAGAGTTTGAAATTAAAAGGAACTAATGTGAAAAAGAAGAAGTGAAAAATAGAGGCTGTATTTGGGCCGAATATGTGTCAGCCCAAACGATTTCCACTAGAACCCGTTTAATTGAGGCCCAAACCTGTTTCCCACCCGGTCCGGTCTCCACTTAACCAAAACGATCCCGTTTTAACAGACCAAATCAGGACCATTGATCTTTGTTGATCTAACGATCCGGAAGTGGGGTTTGATAGGTATAATAATGTCCGAACCCCTTCAGCCCCCCCTCGTCGTCTCTTTCATTTCACATCTTCAGAGACCACCCTTGAAACCCTAGTAGCCACCCCCTTTTCCCACCACTTTAGGGTGGCGGCGCCAACTCCAAACTCCACCAAAATAACATCACGGAACCACCAAGACCCCCTCATACTGAATCCACAATTCATTTCCCTCAAATCCTCTTTAAACTTCTCGAATCTTAAATCCAAAATCCGAGTTTCTAAGAGCCAAATCCAAACCTGGGCATGCAGGATGATTGCTCCAACCCTCATGAGTTTTTAGAGCCGGTTTTGTCACAGAATAGTGTTGTTAACTTGTTCTTGACAAAGAACAAGCAACTAACATTATTTGGGGATGAAGTCGGAGTGTCAGGTCTTGAGTTCGAGTTTGGTGCGGTGAGTTCTATCTGTATTTCGATTCATTTTGTTTTCTTTCCTCTTCTTTTTTTTTTCTCTTTGGACAACTCAGTTAATTCGACTCAATTCTTAGCCGAAATTGATAACTGTCCGTTTGTTCTTTCTCAAGTCTGTTCTTCAATATTGTTTTGTTTGTTTAGTTCCTTTTTGTTAATAGCAGGATTACTGTTCTCATTTCATCGTCTGTTTAATCATATAGTTAATGTAATTAGACCCATAACCTAGCTAATTTCCTGTTATGTAGTTAGGTTAATTAGTTCGTTCACTTTTGTTTTGTTTTGGCTACATTTTTTAAAAAGGTTCCGAGTTTCTTCTTTTGGAATTTTGGGTCAGTTCTTAAAATTGGGAGTCACTGATTGATTTTGATTGAATTCTGAAATTCAAAGAGCCCAAGTGGGGATTTAGTTTGGGTTTGCAGACCCATACCAAATTTGTTTGGGTCAATTTGACCCACATTTTGATTTCAAGGGTAATAACAAGGGCTCATGGGGGCAATTTGGAAAATCTAAGTAGGGAATATTTTAGGAACTGAATATGAAGCTTCTAGGAAGCTGGGGAAAGGGACTTATTTGAAGCTCTGAAATTTAAGCAAAGGACTCCTAAGCAAAAACAAAAATTTCAGAAGGTTTTAAGTGCAAAACTAGTGGCATTTCTGCAGCCCTAGTAGCTTGCCTCTAAAGGCATCATAGCTTGACACTCAAGTCAGATGAAAAGAGGCATAAGATTCAGAAAAATCAAAAACAGCTAAAAATTTCATAAAAATCATTGTTCCATTGAACTTCTTCTGTAATTTCTGAAGTTTTCAATTTCTGAAATAATTTCTAATTCATCTGGGGTAAAAATGGACTAAATTTGGGTTTTAAAAGTTTGATTTGAAGTTTGTTGTGGTTATTGCTCGATTGAAACTAGTTTTTGGACTATTGCACACCATTTTTCTGTTTGAAATTGGTTCGGCTGGTGCTTACTTCTGCTATTGCTATTGCTGACCTTTCACTTCTTATTTCTGTTCATTTCCAGGTATTCCTTCAAACCATGAATGGAATTGAAGCTCGATTGAGCTATATGTAAAGCCATGTAACTCAAGTTGATGAAATGACCATTGTTAATTCTCTGTTGATTCTTCATTTTTTACTAGTTTCTTGTATTTTGTTCTGGGTTTCTTTTAGCTCAGCCTTCTTATGAGTCATTCATGTCACCATGGCTACATGTTTTGTCCTAAGGGTTAGATATGAGTTTTCTGCTTGAATGTAGTTGATTCATGAAAGTCTTCTAGATTTAGTGTAATATGTATGAACTGGAGGCTGCACTCCTTAGTTTGATTGTGAAGTTGGTTGGCTCTGAATGTGTTTCATAGCTATGGGTTGCATGTTGATCATTTCAAACCATTCCTACCCTAGTTTAGTAAATTTGAGCTGAGTTTTGCCTTTCATTGATCGTGTATTTAGACTTGTTTATATGCAGCCTGAAGCGTAGTCTACTAAGTTCAGAAGTTTATAGTTTAGTTTTGCCTCTATTTGTATGTAAGCTGTGAATTTCAAAAGGAATTTCAAAAATGGAATTTGAATTTGAATTCAAATTTGATATTTTTTTAGACTTAGCTTGACTCTTTATAGATTGTTCATTCTCGAAAAGTTTGAGTCAAGGACGTTCATTTGAACCAGGGCACGCATGAGTTGTAACTAATGAATTTGCAATGTTAAATGATGAAATAACTTGTGTAAGAGTTGCTATCACATTAGGAATTGAATCCTCATTTAAGAATCTATGTTGGCATTTAATACACCTTTGTATTTGTTTTAATTCAAGATTTTCATAGAAAGATTGTTTCCACACCAAGTGTTAGTGCAGAATCGGATCTGGGCTGCCATTGTTGGCCCATTTATGTTCATCAGCATTCAGCGTTTCTTGACCTGGGCTTCACGTTAAGCCCAGTTGTGTTGTTGTGCTCGTTAAGGAGTTATCGAATTGCAATTGGGTCCATTGTCGGCCCAAGCCCTGAAAGTCAAATCTTTGTTTTAGTTTAATGCAGGCCTCTAATTACTAGGCCAAGCTCGAACATTAGCCTAGAATAATTAGAATCCTTTAAGTTTTTCCTTAATTAATTGGTGGAGGTGAACCATATTAAACAACATAAATAGCTTATGGCCCTCAAACATTTAGTTTGAACTCCTTTTAAAAATGGAATCGAGGTGCGCCATGCCGAATAAAATCTCAATTGCATGGTCCTCGTTTAATTAATCTTTTTATCCTTAGAAATCGAGGCGTGCCATTTAGCGAATTTTCATGGCCCTCGCAAAGTTGCAAACGCATAGTTGTTTTAGGCGCGTTATTTTAATAATTTACATTCCTAAACTCGGGTGCGCATTTATGTGACCCAAATCCAAATCTCAACAATGTTAGATAAAATATGTCAAGGACCGCGAGTGCATTTATGTGACATGGATCAAGACGTGTTTTTAATAACGTTGCAATCTTCCTAAAAAATAATTAAATGCGGTTTTAAAGTTAAAATGCACATAGCTTAAAAGTGTATTAAAATCAGATAATAGGTCAAATATAACAGTTGAGCGACCGTGCTAGAACCACGGAATCTGGGAATGCCTAACACCTTCTCCTCGGTTAACAGAATTCCTTACCTAGATTTTTGGTTCGCAGAATGTAAAACAGAGTCAATCTTTTCCTCGATTTGGGATTTAAACCTGTGACTTGGGACACCCTAAATTATCCCAAGTGGCAACTCTAAATTTCTTAATATAAATAATCCTGTTTTGATTGTCACTTTAATTGGAAAAAAACTCCCTTATATATCCCTTTTCGGGGGTGTAGGAAAAAGGAGGTGTGACATATATGGGAAGAGCAGCTAGGGAAGCACCTGCAGATCCACCAACTATCCCAGTTCAGGATCAGGTCCCAATTGTGAACGCCCCAGCGGGACCAGCTCAGGCACCAGTTATGCCTATGGTTATTCCAGGCCTTCAGGAGACCTTAGCCCAGATTCTGACCGTGTACACCAGTCTTGCTCAAGCGATCGTTATTTCTACTACATCAGCTACTTCCTAGGGCGGGGGAGGCACTTAGACTCCCGCCGCCCACATACCCAAGTAGGTTGTTCAGGGATTTCAGACACCGAGGCACCACCAGTCCAGCCGGTTGCACCTACTCAGGATTTTATGGTTCCGGTCATGCCTGATGATGAGCAGCGTAGATTGGAGAGATTTGGTAGACTTCAGCCTTCGACTTTCAGTGGTAGAGAGGTCGAGGATGCCCAAGGTTTCTTGGATAAGTGTTAGAGGATTCTCCATACAGCGGGTATTCTGGACACCAGTGGGGTCTCATTCACTACTTTCAGTTTTCGGGAGCTGCCTTTACTTGGTGGGAGGAGTATGAGAGGCGTAGGCCTGTTGGTGTAGCGCCCCTTACTTGGCAGCAGTTTTCCGTTCTCTTCCCAGAGAAGTATGTTCCGCAGTCCCATAGAGAGGAGTTGCGCAGACAGTTCAAGCAGTTGCATTAGGATGATATGACTGTGATGCAATATAAGATGAGGTTTTCGGAATTAGCCCGTCATGCTGTTTGGTTGGTTCCTACAAACAAGGAGAGGATTAAGAGGTTCGTGAATGGCCTCGTATATCAGCTACGGATTCTTTTGACTTGAGAGAGAGTGTTTGGTGCTTTTTTTGAAGAGGTGGTTGACATCGCTCGAGAGATAGAGTCGGTTCGCTGCTAGGAGCGAGTTAAGAGGGAGGCCAAGAGACCTCGGGGATCTGGTAGTTTTAGTGGTGTTCCTTCTGGAGGTCAGTTCCATCCAAGTAGAGGCCATCTATTCAAACATGCTCAGTCAGCTCATCCGGGTCACTGTGGTGGGTCATCTGGCCATGGTTCTCATAGTTCACATCAGGGCCACTCATCTCTTAATGCCCTTCCAGCTCAGAGCTTGACTCAGGCACCATTAGTTCAGGGCTCATCTATGCCTGGTTCTTCTAGTGGATATCCCGGTGCCCGGGGCTGCATTCAGTCCCCACCGCTATTTGTCGGGAGAGGTTGCTTTAAGTGTGGAGATTTTGGTCATATCAAGATATTTTATCCCTGCCTTACAGGAGGTTCATCCCCGCAAAGGAGTCAACCTTCACCTTTAGCACCAGTTACTTCCCCACCCGCCCAACCAGCTCGAAGTGGAGGTCAGTTAGCTAGCGGTCGCCCTAGAGGGGGAGGCCGATCAGGTGGCGGTCAGTCCGGTTTCTATGCACTCCCTGCCAGACTGGATGTTATTGCTTCAGATGTTGTGGTCACTGGTATTATCTTAGTTTGCCACAGGAATGCCTCTGTATTATTTGATCGTGGTTCCACTTTTTCATATGTGTCATCATATTTTGCTTATTATCTAAATACGCCCCGCGAGTCTCTTATTTTATTTGTTTGTGTATCTACTCCGGTGGGCGATACTATTATTATAGACCATGTATATAGGTCCTGTGTGGTGATTATTGGGGGTTTGGAGACCCAAGTAGACCTTTTGCTTCTTAGTATGGTTGATTTTGGTATGATATTGTGCATGAATTGGTTGTCTCTGTGCCATGCTATTATGGACTATCATGCTAAGATGGTGACGTTGGCTATGCAGGGGGTTCCACGGATTGAGTGGCGGGGTTCGTCGGATTATGTTCCCAGTAGAGTGATTTCATACTTGAAGGCCCAACGGATGGTTAAGAAGGGTTGTCTTTCTTATTTTCCTTTCTGAGGGATGTCAGTGTAGAGACTCCTAGTGTTGAATCGGTTCCGGTGGTGAGAGAATTTCCGGATGTATTTCCTGTAGACTTGCCGGGCATGCAGCTGGACAGGAATATTGACTTCGGTATTGATTTGGTGCCAGGCACTCAGCCCATTTCTATTTCACCGTATTGTATGGCACCGGCGAAGTTAAAGGAATTGAAGGAGCAGCTTTAGGAACTCCTTGATAAAGGGTTTATTCGGCCAAGTGTGTCGCCTTGGGGTGCGCCTGTCCTATTTGTGAAGAAGAAGGATGGCACTATGAGGATGTGCATTGATTATAGGTAGTTGAACTAAGTCACCATCAAGAACAAGTACCCTTTGCCTCGTATTGATGATTTATTTGACCAGCTTCAGGGAGTGAGGGTGTTCTCCAAGATTGATCTCAGGTCAAGGTATCACCAGTTGAAGATCAGGGACGGTCATTATGAGTTCCTTGTTATGTCTTTTGGGCTGACCAATGCCCCAGCAACGTTCGTGCATTTAATGAACGGCGTGTGTTGGCCTTATCTCGACTTGTTTGTTATTGTATTCATTGATGACATTCTAGTATACTTGCGTAGCTAGGAGGAGCACGCTAAGCATTTGAGAGTGGTATTGTAGCGGTTGAGGGAGGAGAAGCTTTACGCAAAGTTCTCCAAGTGTGAGTTTTGGCTCAGTTCAGTGCTGTTCTTGGGGCACATGGTGTCCAGTGAGGGTATTTAGGTTGATCCAAAGAAGATATAGGCGGTCCAGAGTTGGCCCAGACCGTCCTCAGCCACAGAGATTCGTAGTTTTCTTGGTTTGGTAGGTTATTACCATTGGTTCATTCAGGGATGTTCATCTATTGCATCACCCTTGACCAAATTGACCCAAAAGGTTGCCCCTTTCAGGTGGTCAGATGAGTGTGAGGCGAGCTTTCATAAGCTCAAGACCGCCTTGACCACAACTCTAGTGTTAGTTTTGCTATTAGCTTCAGGCTCTTATACGGTATATTGTGATGCTTCTTGGGTCGGTATTGGATGTGTGTTGATGTAGGAGGGTAGAGTGATTGCTTATGCTTCTCGTCAGTTGAAGCCCCATGAGATGAACTATCTTGTTCATGATCTGGAGTTGGCTGCTATTGTTCAAGCATTGAAGATTTGGAGGCATTACCTCTATGGTATGTTTTGTGAGGTGTTTATTGATCATCGTAGCCTCCAGCACTTGTTCAAGCAAAAGGATCTCAATTTGAGGCAGCGGAGATGGTTGGAGATTCTAAAGGACTACGATATTACTATTTTGTACCATCTGGGGAAGGCCAATATAGTGGCTGATGCCTTGAATAGGAAGGTGGTGAGTATGGGCAGTCTTGCATTTATTCATGTTGGGGAGAGATCTCTGGTGGTTGATGTTCAGTCCTTGGCCAATCGGTTTGTGAGGTTGGATATTTCGGAGCCCAATCAGATCCTAGCTTGTGTGGTTTCTCGGTCTTCCTTGTTTGATCGTATCAGAGAGCGCCAGTATGATGACCCATATTTACTTGTCCTCAGGACAAGGTTCTGCATGATAATGCCAGAGATGTGATTATTGGTGATGATGGGGTATTGAGGATGCAGGGCCGGATATGTGTGCCCAATGTAGAGGGACTTCGGGATTTGATTCTAGAAGGGGCCAACAACTTGCGGTATTCCATCCATCCAGGTGCCGCGAAAATGTATCAGGATTTGAGATAACATTACTGGTGGAGGAGAATGAAGAAAGATATAGTGGGATTTGTGGCTCGGTGTCTCAATTATCAGTAGGTGAAATATGAGCATCAGAGATCGGGCGGTTTGCTTCAGTAGATAAAGATTCCAAAGTGGAAGTGGGAACGGATCACCATGAATTTCCTAGTTAGGCTTCCACGGGCTTTGAGTAAGTTTGATGTCATTTGGGTGATTGTGGATCGGCTGACCAAGTTTGTGCACTGCATTCCTTTATGTACTACCTATTTTTCAAAGCGGTTGGCTGAGATTTATATCCGAGAGATTGTTCGCCTGCATGGTGTCCCAATTTCCATCATTTTAGATATACTCAATTTACATTACCATTTTAGAGGGCTGTGCAGCGAGAGTTGGGCACTCAGGTGGAGCTAAGCACAGCATTTCATCCTCAGACGGACCAGCAGTCCGTGCGCACTATTCAGACTTTGGAGGACATGTTACGTGCGTGTGTTATTGACTTGGTGGTTCATGGGACTAGTTTTTACCGCTCACCGAGTTTGCTTACAACTAAAGTTATCAGTTGAGTATTTAGATGGCTCCATATGAGGCTTTATATGAGAGATGGTGAAGATCTTTAGTAGGTTGGTTTGAGCCGGGCGAGGCTAGGCTTTTGGGTACAGACTTGGTTCAGGATGCATTGGAGAAGGTGAAAGTGATTCAGGAGTGGCTTCGTACAACACAGTCAAGGCAAAAGAGTTATGCGGATAGAAAGGTTCGTGATGTATCTTATGGTTAGGGAGAAGGCTCTATTGAAGGTCTCACCCATGAAGGGTGTTATGAGATTCGGGAAGAAGGGCAAGTTGAGCCCTCGGTTCATTGGGCCTTTGAGGTGCTTCGGAGGATTCAGGAGGTGGTTTATGAGCTTGATTTGCCACCTAGCTTGTCGGGCGTGCATCCGGTATTTCATGTTTCTACGCTCCGAAAGTATATCGGCAATCCGTCTCATGTTTTGGATTTCAGCACAGTTAAGTTAGATGGAGATTTGGCTTTTGATGTGGAGCTAGTAGCTATTTTGGAGTGGCAGGTACGAAAGTTGAGATCAAAGGATATAGCTTCAGTAAAAGTACAGTAGAGAGGTTGACCCATGGAGGAGGCTACTTGGGAGATCGAGCGGGAGATGCCGAGCAAATATCCACACTATTTGAGGTTTCAGGTATGTTTCTAGACTCATTCGAGGACGAACGTTTGTTTAAAAATGGGAGGATGTAACCACCTAATCGGTCGTTTCAAGAGTTATAGCCATATTCCTCCATTTTCTGCTTCATTTGTGTTATTCAACTGTATTTGATTGTATCACATTAGTTGGTTCGGGTTCGGAGTGCTTTTGGAGGGAATTGAGACAATTAGTCTCTTTTGGGAAGGCTTAAGTTGGGAAAGTTGACCGAATATTGACTTATGATCAAACAACCTTGGATTTAAATTTTGATGGTTCTATTAGCTCTGTTAGGTAATTTTGGACTTATGAGTGCGTTCGGAATATAATTTGGAGGTCCATAGTAGAATTAGGCATGAATTGGCGAAAGTTAAAAATTTGACGATTTTTGGTTAGCAGCAGAAAATTGGATAGAGGGGTCGGAATGGAAATTCCATAAGTTGGAGTAGGTTCGTAGTGTCATTTGTGACGTGTGTGCAAAATTTGGGGTCATTCGGACGTGATTTGATAGGTTTCGGCGTCGTTTGTGAAATTTGGAAATTTAGATGTTCTTAGGCTTGAATCCGAGGGAAATTTGGTGTTTTGATGTTGTTTTGAGTGATTCGAAGTTTCAACTAAGTTTGAATGAGGTTATGGGATGTGTTGGTATGTTTGATTGAGGTCCCGAGGGCCTCGGGTGAGTTCCAGAGGGTTATCGGATCACTATTTGGCTTTGGAAGTTGGAAATATCTGATATCTAGTATTGGAAAGTTGCAGGTCTCGGATCTTGGAAGTGCGGCCGCGGAGGAAAATTCGCGGACTGCGATGGTATTATACGTTCGCGTCAAGAATGTGCGGACCGCGGTGAGGATTGTGCGGACCGCGGTAGTTGATGTCTCAAGACTCGCAGCCATGATGGAATTATACGGACCGCGGTGGGAAGTGTGCGGGTGCGATGAGAAATACGCGGACCGCGGAATGGAAGTTCAGAGAGCACTATATAAGCGAGGTTTAGGGTTTTATTTCACATCTTGGACTTTGGGAGCTCGTTTTAAGGCGAATTTTCGAGAGTTATTCAATGAAATCATTGGGATAAGTAATTCTAACTCGGTTTTGGCTAATAATCATGAATCTATCATTGATTTCATCATTTAATTTGTAAATTGGGATGGAATTTGGGGAAAAATTTGTGGAATTTCATAAAATGAACCTTTGGGATTTGGAAGCTGATTCAAAGTTGGAATTGAGTGAAACTAGTATGGTTAGTCTCGTAATCGAATGGGTTGTCGAATTTTGCGACTTTGGTCGGATTTCGAGACATGGGCCCGGGGCCCGACTTTTGAGTTGAACTTTTGATTTTTGGCCTAAAGCTTAGTATTTTCTTATGGGATTGATTCCTTTTTGCTCGTGTTGATTATATCAAATTGTTTATGGCTAGATTCGGAGCATCCAGATGTTGATTTAAGGGGGCAGAGGCATTGCGGAGTAGGATTTTGGCTTGGTTGAGGTAAGTAACACTTTCAAACTTGGTGCTGAGGGTTCGAAACCCTGAACTACGTGATATGTGATTAGTATTGAGGTCACGCACATGCCAAGTGACGGGCGTGCTGGCGTGCACCGTGAGAATTGTGACCTGGTTCATCCCATTGCACCGAATAGTGATTTTATCTTGTTGATATATGTGTTTCTTCATGTGATGAAGTAAATGGACTGGAAATCATGCTAGTTATAATGCTAGGGATTTACGCCAATACTGTTGAGAGCCCTAGTGGTCGTTTCTTGCTGTCATCTCGCTGATTTCATTGATATTCCGTAATCAGTCATGTCCATGCATTTCATATCACATCTCAGTCTCAGCTGTTATTTATTTGCACATCATATCATTGTTCCGGCTAGTTTTCATGGCATTGTGAGCTCGTGGGTGAGACTAGAGAGTGATGACTGAGTGAGGTCAAGAGCATGATTATGATTGACAGTTATTGGGTCGGGTTGCACGCCGCAACAATTATGTTGATGATTATGATAGAGCTTGGGCTGAAGGAGCCCCTCCGGAGTCTATAACACACCCCTAGTGAGTACGGTTGATTATATTCAGGGATGGATCTTCCCTTGGTATGGAGATGGATCTTCTCCATGAGGCTGGACTAGCTCTGTTACTATTGAATATAACTCAAAAAGCTTATATTGCTCTGATACCACTTTTGTCTCGACCCAAACCGATGGGCCGTGACGGGCACCCAGTACCTTACTCAACCGAGTACAAACATAATGTATCTTTTCATGTCATACTATCATAAATAACTGAGCCAGAGAGGCTGCCGTGAAACAGGTAGAATACAACAGGTAATGCCAACTTATACATAAGATATATAAGCCTCTAAGACCAAAATAACCACTTGAACACTGAACATAGGCCGACAAGGCCACATGATATTTTACGTACATGACATCTATCTACAAGCCTCTAAGAATACATAATTTTCATAAAGTTTGGGATAGAGTCCCGCCACACCAAACAATACACATCTAACTCATACTAAACAAACAAGCAACTCCGAAGCAAATGGAGCGCACCAACATCTTCCGCAGAGATGATAGCCTACTTGGAGGGCTCTCGACCTGTCTATCGGGACCTGCAGGCATGAAACGCAGCATCCCCAAGCAAAAAGGGACGTCAGTACGAATAATGTACTGAGTATGTAAGGCACATAAATAAGTACATAACAGACATGGAGGAAATATAGAGTAAATGACTCCACCTGTAAGTCTGGATAACTTTGTAAATCATGAAATAATTATAGTGTCATGCATATGCATATGAATGTCATGTCGTGCATAGGTACATATTTCATAACATCATCAGCCTCTAAGGGCGTCCCATCATATCATCTCGGCCACTGTGGGCAAAATCATCAACGTATACCAGTTGATCAGGTGGTAGTGCGTATATAACGCCATAACCTTTCCCATATCCCATATACATATATATACATACATATATACGTGTATATAACGCCATCTGGTCATGGGTCAATGTACATGAATGCAATGCATTAAAAGTACGTTAATAAAATCTCTTGGAGTGTCATAAGACCATTATGCCTTTGAATAATTCATGAAGTAAACTTTTTCAACTTACCTATTTTTCTAAGACCCATGAGCAGATGATAGAATAATATGACACATGGAGAATCAAGAACATAAGCATCTCTAGCATTTCTATGAATATAGTCATCTATGGAAGTTGTACATTTGCACATTTCATTTGCGTCGTATGGATCATGCCAAAAGAAAGAAGGGATAGCCTTAACATGCCTGGAGTAAGAAAAAATCAATATGATATTCCTGGAAAAGGTTGCACCGTACTCCTTTATAATCGTAAAGTTTTTACGTTGCTGAGATTCTAATAATTCTCGATGGATTTTTGTAGGAAATGGTTGCAAGAAGTCTTGTTGAAAACTCATGAAAATTGCTAACATTCTCACTTCTGTTTGTAGTGTGTGCGCGAAATTGTAGGAATATTTCGTTGTAGTGCCTTGTATTCAAGACATTAACAATGAAGTGTTATGATAAGCAATGAGGTTATGGAGTATAGCCGCATTATTTTTAAGGCCAAAATGAAGCCTAAAGTGCCAAACTTCTAATACCTTTTTGTATGTGTCATGTGTATGACCCTTTTAAATAGCCACCTTTAATTCTAAGTTATGAGTCCCACTCTTGGAATGGAAGGGCTGCCATGTAATCTCCTTGTTGGGGGATTTAAACTTTATCCAATCATCAATTAATTAATTAGGTAATATCTTGCTACCCGGTAATTAACCAATTACCCGTATAATTAAAAACTATTTCTATTTACTTAAAATATTACTCACTTTTCACATACCTTATACACCTTACGATCATGTCCATGTGGTACCTTGTATGGTACTAGTCCACAAATACCAGGTATTTTAGCTCAGGGCCATATTTTATCCCAAAATGTCAAACTTCGACGAAATTTATTTTCTTTGATTTGCCTACCCTTTCACTTTCACGAATTTACTTATCACTTATGAAATAGCATAATCCTTATAATCTTTTACTTGGACTGGTGTCAATTACCTTACGAAAATTCAACGTACAATACTACAGGGTGCTACATCATCGTAACTTAATATTGCGAAGCGTAACATCACCATAATGTAATACTACAGTGTGCAACATTGTCGTAACTTAATACTGCAAAGCGTAACATCACTGTAATGTAATACTGCAGGGTGCAACATTGTCATAACTTAATACTGCAAAGCGTAACATCATCGTAATGTAATACTGCATGGCGAAACATCATCGTAATATAATACTGCAGGATGTAACATCATCATAATATTGCAGGGTGTAATAGAATTTTTGAGAGTTTTTCAAGAAAATCATTAGGGTAAGTAATTCTAACTCGGTTTTGGCTAATAATCATGAATCTATCATTGATTTCATGATTTAATTTATAAATTGGGATGGAATTTGGGGGAAAATTTGTGGAATTTCATAAAATGAACTTTTGGGATTTGGAAGTTGATTCGAAGTCGGAATTGAGTGAAACTAGTATGGTTAGTCTCGTAATCGAATGGGTTATCGGATTTTGTGACTTTGGTCAAATTTCGAGACGTGGGCCCGGGGCTCGACTTTTGAGTTGACCTTTTGACTTTTGGCCTAAAGCTTAGTATTTTCTTATGGGATTGATTCCTTTAGCTCATGTTGATTATATCGAATTATCTATGGCTAGATTCGAAGCATCCGAAGATCGATTTGAGGGGAAAAGGCATCGCGGAGTAGGATATTGGCTTGGTTGAGGTAAGTAACGCTTTCAAACTTGGTGCTGAGGTTCGAAACCCCAAACTACATGATATGTGATTAGTATTGAGTTGACGCACATGCCAAGTGACGGACGTGCGGGCGTGCACCGTGAGAATTGTGACCCGGTTCATCCTATGGCACCGAATAGTGATTTTATCTTGTTGATATATGTGTTTCTTAATATGATGAAGTAAATGGACTGAAAATTATGCTAGTTATTATGCTAGGGCTTTACGCCAATACTGTTGAGACCCCTAGTGGTCGTTTCTTGCTGTCATCCCGCTGATTTCATTGATATTCCGTACTCAGTCATGTCCATGCATTTCATATCACATCTTAGTCTCAATTGTTATTTATTTTCGCATCATATAATTGTTCTGGGCTTGTTTTCATGGCATTGTGAGCCCGTGGGTGAGATTGGAGAGTGATGACTAAGTGAGGCCGAGAGACTGATTATGAGTGACAGTTATTAGGTTGGGCTGCATGCCACAGCGGTTATGTTGATGATTATGATAGCGCTTGCACTGAAGGAACCCCTTCAAAGTCTGTAACATACCCCCAGTGAGCGCGGTTGATTATATTCAGGGATGGATCTTCCCTTGGTATGGAGATGGATATTCTCCATGAGGCTGGACTAGCCTGTTGTAGACATGTGATTTTTGACCCTCCCCAAAATCTTTTATATATTAGCGTAAAATATTTAATTTAGGCATAGTATAGATATTTTAAGTAATTTTGACTCTTTACTTTATTTTAGTACAAGAAAACAAAAATTACAAAAAATAAGTTCATTAATATTTTGTAGTCATTTTTAATCTAAAAAAATATAAAAATAGTATCGTATTTTTATTTTTATATAATGTTTGAAAATACAAAAAAAAATAGATTTGTTTAATGGTTAGTATTGTTCTAATAATTATTTTAATAGTAGGACTAATTAATAAATGGGCGCGTATTTTTAATCTCATTCGCGGCAAAAGAATAGAGCTTGGGCTCGAGCAACCCATCTTTAGGCCTAATTTTGGACCTAGCCCACAATTGTCAAGCCCATAATTCCTAGGCTCATACCCCTTAACCTAAAACCCTACCACTAACCTAGACCTATATATATTAAACAAAGCCTAAAAACTAAGGGGGAGCTGAAGGAAAAGCAGCAAAGCTGCGCATGAAAATGAAAAACAAAAGGTTGTGGACCAAAAACGAGCCTGAACCCAAATGACCCTACCTCTAAGAACAACCCCCTTGATCATCGTCTTCCCCGACTCACCCCACTGTGGTACTCCTCTTCTTCAGTAACAGCCAGCGTTCAGCAGCGCTGTAGCAGTGCAAAACAAAACCCTACCCTCTCGTTCATCATTTGCTTGAAGCAGCCATCCATGGCTCTTTGTCGAACGAAATAACAGACCCCCCCCCTTCCCCACGAGTTTATCTTCTCCATTAGAGCTAACAGACGAAGGAAGGAGCTGGGAAAAGGGCAGCAAAGCTGCGCATGAAGAAGCGAAGCTTCTTCGTTTAAAAACTTGGAGGAAAAGCAGCAAAGCTGCGCATGGATCTCTAGCACAAAAACGACCCCCCCCCCCCCCCCCCGTTATTCATCTCCTCCAGACAATCCCTAGCAGTCGACGAGTAACTGCTGCCTCGTCTTTCACTGAACACCCAAAGGACAAACGCCGCTGTTTTTGTCTTCAACCCATCGTCCAGTTTCACGTCGCCCAGCCTCCATTAAACCAACCAAAAGTTCAGCCTCCTCGTCTCAGTTTCTTCTTCTTCATTTCACAACCAAAAGTTCCTCCAATACATCGAACCAACCAAACTTCAACTCCAAATCGTTACTCCCTGTCATGGAGTTTATCGATGTTGTTTTCCGACTTTAGCTCAAGTTCTCCGGTGAGTTTCGAGGTCGCCGAGGTTCTGGTATCGGTTAAAAGATCAGGTCGTCAGCTCGGTTTGGTCCGCTGCGTCGGAAGCTTTCTTCGTTGTATACGTTGAAAATATGCAGAAATAAAGGTCAGTTTTCTATTATTAAATTTAGATCTTCATTTCCAGTTCATCCCACAATGAGATTCTCGTTAGATGTATTAGATATAAAATCGCATGCTAGTTCTTATACCAACTGAAGCAAATTATAGTTAGCTTCATTTTTGCTTTGGTTATTAATGCAAATTGTACATATATGATCGTGTATTGGAGAAATCGCATCTCTAAAATTGTTTGGATTCGACATAGCCTTAGAATGCCTTCAAAATTAGTAAGAGTTAGACGTGTAAACTGTTGTATGATATAGTTAATGCTAAATTGATTCATGTCATATAACAATGGTTCATTTTATTTTGTGACTTTAGCTACCCATAATTCTTTCCTTCTTTGGGTGAATTCGACACTCATTTGTTTGAATGCTCCAGTCAACAGGTTGTCGTGGTTGCTAGGAGTCGGTCGTGGGGTAATGGTGGAAAAACGATTTGCAAGCTTAATCTGATTTCCTTGTCTGAAGCACTAAGGATTATGTTGTTACTTATTTAATTAGGACATGGGGTTTCCATTTAATTTGCACTACTTTATGGATTTAATTAGTGGGATATGTTAGATTGGTTATGTTTGATTGATGTTGAACAACAAGTTGGTTTCCTTGAGAATTGATGAAGTTGGTGTCCCATCTTAAACGTAGATGAATAATTTTAAACGCGTAGTTGCTTTAAACGCGCTCTTAATAGAATTACCTTCCTAAACTCGGGTGTGCATTGATGTGACCCAAATCTAAATCTCGATGAAGTCGAAATGTGCTGACAATCACGGGCGCGTTGAATACGACGGGGTTCGAAATGCGTTTTCACAACATCGTAATCCTTAAAAATAAATAATGATAGAAAAGAGGTTCACAAATTAAGACGAGTCTCACCGCACAAAAAATAAATAAATGAGGGGCCCTCAATAAATGGTTATTAAAAATGATTAGAATTTGGGATGGTCATTTAGCGAACTCCACGGTCTTTCCCAGAATAATATTACATGAGAACCTTTAGGCGCGATTTAATTAAATTACTTCCTTAAACTCGGGTGCGCATTGATGCGACCCAAATCCAAATCTCAACGAAGTCAAAATATGTTGACGACCATGGGAGCATTGATTGTGACGTGGTTTGAAATGTGTTTTCACGATGTCCCAATTCTTTTAAAATAAATAATAATAAAAAGTGGTTTACGAATAAGAAGCACATAAGTTAGCATGTATTAAAATCAAATAAAATCAAATACAACAGTTAAGCGACCGTGCTCAAACCACGGAACCCGGGAATGCCTAACACCTTCTCCCGGGTTAACAGAATTCCTTACTCGGATTTCTGGTTCGCTGACTGTTAACAGAGTCATAAATTTCCTCGGTTCGGGATTCAACTGGTGACTTGGGACACCATTAATATCCCAAGTGGCGACTCTGAATAATTAATAATTAAATCCCGTTCCGATTGTCCTTTAAATGGAAAAACTCCTTTACGCCCTTACCGGTGTAGGTGGTGTAAAAAGGAGGTGTGACAGCTCTGGCGACTCTGCTGGGGACGAGAACCTAGAATCTCTGGTTCAGAGTTCAGAATTCGAGCTTAGATAAATTGTTGTATTTGATTATATCTGATTTTCCTACATGTTTTATGCTTAATGTGCTAAATGTTACCGCTTTGATATTATTTGAACTGTATATAAACTGTGTCGACACCCTTCTCTCTTCACCTCCGGGGATGTGCTTACTGGTTGAGACCCCCTATTCTGTTAGTGTCATACCTTGAAATAAGAAAGAGGCCGGACAAGTTACGAAGCCGCATGGGTTTTTGGTTCCCGGTAAGTTGCCCCCTCCTCCACTCGAGTTGTCCGCTCGGGTACAGAGTCTAGAACACCGACCCAGGTTTTGAACATAGAATAACGTGACTTCATGTCGGATCCCTAGTAGGAACGCTTATTTGCATCACGTTGCATTTGACTTAGGGGACTCAACACAGGGGTTGGGTCCGTCTAGGACTAGCAACCTGAAATGAAAAGACCATCCTGATGCATCCTACTTGCTCTGTACATATATTTGTTTCGAACCTGCATGTCGACCGGTTTCTGAATCTCGGAAATGTTGGAAAATTGAAAAAAAAAGAGTGAAAAAAAAGAAATATCAGTTAGGGAGTTAATTGATTATTTTAGAAATAAAAAATCAATGACCAATTGCTGGCGAAACTCTGCCGAAATTTTGAAAAAAAGGGGGGAAATGTTTTATTTTGTTTTACTAAAAAAAGAAGCAAAGAAAAAATAGAAAAAAGAGTCTTTTATTTTTGGAAAGTTGTTTGTTGATAAAGAAAAGGATAAGAAAAGTTGTTGTTTTAGTTTGAAATTTATAAGTTGTTTCATTATTTGTTGAAAAAGAAGAAAAAAAAAGAGTCTTTTATTTTTAGTTTGGAAAATAGGTTGTTTTATTATTTGTTGAAAAAAAGAGAGAGAGTCTTGCTTCCAAAAATAGTTTTATTCGCTTATGAAATGCCAAAAATAAAAATGAAAAAAAAAGAGTCATGTTTTAAAATAGTTCGGTTAATTTGCCCGAACTACGCATGGTTTGATTCTCATAGGGCGTGAGATACGTAGGCAACCCTCATCGGGTCCAACCTCCCCTTTGCAAAAATAACCAAAAAAAAATATCAAAATTTTAATTTTTGTCATAAATAAACCAGGTGATGCCGTTTTCGTCAAAAATAGCCAAATGTTCCCAAACGGGGCACCGGAAGGTAGACTTTGCATAAACAGCCATTTTTTGGTCGTATTTTGATTTTTGGCCCTCACAGCCTTAAAATCTTCGCCCTTGAGGCGCAGGAAGGCCGTGGTTGCAATACCGGGTCATTTATTTTAATTTTGAAAAAAAAAGAGTCAGTGGTCAAGTGAATACCGTTCGGATTTTTGGGTCAAAGTTGGCATATAGGGGAAGGAATCTGTCATTTTGTTTTTGGTTTTGTATTTCTTTTGATTAGAGTAAATGGGTCATTTGATTTTCGAGTCTGTATTTCATCGTTAAGTTGGTCAGTTTTGTTGTTATTATGAAAATGGAAAATTCCAAAAAATGTTTTATTGTCGTTTACCTTTTATTTGCAAGAACTACGCACAGTCTGATTCATGCGGGGTCATGATACGTAGGCAATCTCCATAAGATTCGAATGCAACCAAAAAAAAAATGAAAAATGAAAAATGGAAAGAAAAATGGAAGAAAAATGGGAAAAAATGTTGTGAATAATGAGGACCGACCCAATCCATTCTAACATGTTTTGTTTTGAATTGTGAAGAAAGTTGAGGTGGTCGGTTGTGGTAAGCTGGAAACACAAGATCCAAGGAAAATGATAACTGACATCGAAGCTGTTACGAGTGCTCAAGAGACTCAGGGTCAGAGGGTTCAACAAGGGTCTACTGTGGTTGAGGAAAATAGAACACTGAAACAACAAATGACCAAAATGCGTCAAGCCTGGGCCAATGGCCAAGGACAGCCTTGTCACGAGTCACAATTTGCTACACAACAAGAATAGTACCACTGTCCCAAATACCACTCGTACTCGTTTGATCTTCCTGCAAACATCGAGAAGCCTGCCCGAAAGAGGGTACAGGAAGAAATAACCCAAAGAGTGAAAAGATTAGAACAACGGTTGAAAAACACGCAAGCAATGGCAGGACAAAAGAGTGTTGCCTTCAGAGATCTATGCATGTTCCCCGATGTCCGCTTGCCGCCTGGCTTCAAGATCCCCAAATTTGAAAAGTACAATGGACATGGAGACCCCATAGCCCACCTGAAAAGGTATTGCAACCAATTGAGAGATGTGGGAAGAAATGAAGAATTGCTTATAGCTTATTTTGGGGAAAGCCTCACGGGTGTAGCATCTGAATGGTTTTTGGATCAAGACACATCTTGCTGGTACGTCTGGGATGACATGGCACGGGCCTTTGTCAAACAATTTCAATACAACATCGACATCGCCCCAGACCGCATTTCCCTTTCTAACCTAAAAAAGAAACCAACTGAAAGTTTCAGGGAATATGCCATCAAATGGAGAGAGCAGGCAGCTAGAGCTAAGCCACCCATGGATGACCACGAGTTAATCACTGTCTTTCTACAGGCTCAAGAGCCAGATTATTTTCAATACATGACATCCGCAGTGGGTAAATCCTTCCCGGAAGCAATCAAAATGGGAGAAATGGTGGAGAACGGTCTTAAGATAGGCAGAATTATAAGTCAAACAACTCTCAAAGCTACAGCTCAAGCTGTCCAAATTGAATCTGGTAACACGAATGAGAGGGATGAAGAAATCATGGTGATATCAGGGTCGAGAAGAGGTCCTAGGAGAACATCTCGAAGGTATGTGCAGCCTCATCAGGTTTTCCATGACCCCCCTAAGCATTACTATCCACCTCCGAACCCCCCATACTCGCCACCAAATCACCCAAGAAAGCGAGCACGAGTATCACAAAATCTCCACCAGCCTCCGCAATATTTTGAATTACCATGTAACCCACATCCAAGCCAGGGGTATAGAAGGGAACAAAAGTTGAAAGATAGTTTTACACCAATAGGAGAGTCATATGCAAGCTTATTTGAGAAGTTAAAACAACATGACATGATTGCACCCATTCCTCCAAATCAGGTGGACCGACGTGCGAGAAGCTTTGACTCATCTAAAAGGTGTGAATACCACTCCAATGCTCTGGGGCACAATGTGGAAAATTGTCGGGATTTGAAAAGAGAAATAGAAAGGATGATCCAGGAAAATTTGCTTCAAGACAGTGGCACCCAGAATATCACGCTGCATCCCTTACATGAGGAGGCACACTTGGCGGGGATGATGCCCGGTGACATGGGGTATGAGAATGCTCTTGGGAACTTGTCGACTGAAGTTGAAGATACTGAGGTAGATAGTGGTCATGGCAATATGGATGCAAAGCTTAGTGGCTAAGATGTCGTGCTTGTAATTGGAAAGACGCTCCAATCCCGAGTCAGCTAGGGAGGAGCTTTGGTGGTCCATTTGGATGTCATTTCTGTTGTCCGGATTATTTGAAGGGTTGTAATCCGGATATTGTCTTGTGTTCAAACCCTCTTATCCTTTCATTTTTGTCTAGCTTGTTTAGTCGTAGTGGTTTGTCTAGGGTTGTCTAGGTTTGTTTCAGTTCATTCTAGGGTTGCAATCCAGTTTGTTTTGTTTTTGTTTTGTTATTCGAACTGTTTCATCGTTTATCTAATGCAAATTCCGATCTGTTGTTACTCCCAATCATTTTCTTTGTTTAGTTTTTTTCTAACTTTTTGTTTTGCCTTTTGTCGGTTCTAATGACATGACATGCACGCATAATTCTCAATCTGATCTTCAAAAGTTGCGAAGCAATGAGACCATTTTGAAAACGATAAGGACACTTGAGGAAATGAGAACAAATTGGGACATTTTGAGATTGTTTGCCCGAACCATGTGAAACTGGGGCAAGTAAAACATAAAAATCCCCGTAAAAGAAAGGTGGCCAAATTGACAGGGGGCCGGTCGTGGTAATAAGAGTAAAAGTGTTGTCGAATGGCACATTATATCTGATAGATGTAGAAGGAAAATGTGTGGAAATGGCCGTCAATTCCGATGCGGTCAAGAGATGATGTGTATGGTTTCTTTATTCTAATTGTACTTGTTTGTATTTGGCATATTTTGAAGTTTGAAATGATGAAGGCGTTTTGTTCTGCTATCCAAACACTTTTTTCTATTGTCACCCCTTTTGAGCCGTGTTTATTTTCTTTCGTACCCCTCTTTCGGAATCAGTGACATAATTAAGAAACGCAAGTGCCGCAAATAAGCAAATGAAAAAAAGGAAAGGAAGGAAAGAGAAAAAGAAAAGAAAATAAAGAAAAAATAAAGAAAATAAAGAAAAGAAAAGAAAGAAAAGAAGAACAAAAAAGAAAAGAAGACAAAGAAAAATCACAAAAAAAGAAGTAATTTCTATGTCGTGAACTACGTTTGACTTGATCCCGAAAGGGTACGTAGGCAGCATCTCTGAGGTTCAATCATACCAAAACAAAAATCCAAAAGTCCCCAAGTAAGAAACTGGGGCAGAAATTGTGGTTGTTGTGAGAAGTTGGATTCCGAAAGTTGTAATTTTAACCCATTTTGAAATTGTTTTGAGCCTTTTATACCCTTTCTTTCTAACCCATCCAAAAGCCTATATTACGGTCCAAAGAAAGACCTTCTGATCAGTCTTTGAGAAATGCTAAGTCAAGCAGGTAAGGTGATTCCTGTCAGGGGAAACGCTCCGGTCCAAACAAGGAAAATGAAGACGAGAGAATCTTATTGATGAAAATCCTCATGGGTAGCGCAAGGTGATGAAAGCTGAGAGAAATAAAAAAAATGGGAGAGTCTTATTAGTGAAAACCTTCACGGGCACCTTGAGGCGACAGTAAGTTGAGAGAAAGAACGAAATGAGAGAGGTTTGATGGTGAAAACCCTTTGGGGCACTACAAGCCGATTAAGGAATGTGAATCAAATTGGATAAGCGGAGCAATGAAGCCCAGTTTCACGGCAAAAAGGAACAACAAGAGCTGACCATCAGGTTTGCTTAACAGAATAGGTAGCAGGTGCATGTCAAGGTCATTAGAGTCGGTATCCACATCCGATAGGTTTCTACTGTGTAATTTTCTTGTTAGGAATCATCTCTTTCTATTGTCATTTACTCTGTTCCTTTTGTTTTTTTTATTTCCCCTTTCTGAGTCTTTTGGTCGTAACAAGTGAGGAACGACTTCAAAATTGGCCACCAGCTTTCCAATTGCACAAAATGGGGTCACACGTCAGGAAAAATAACAAGAGCACTGAGCTGGTAATAATCAACATACTTTGGAATCCTTATGAAACACAAAGTTTGGTAGATGTCGGTTTAGGAATAATGCAACAGATAGAGGGTATTGGGATTGAACGGGGAAAAAGGGTATTTCAGTGACATAGATGACGGGGAAAGTGGTTAATCAGTAAATATGCAAGACCTTCAAGAAGAATCAGTTGTCACAGAAAACATATGAGGTTAGATAAGAAGACTAGAAGTAATAATTGAGAGATAGTCGTCAAGAAGGGCGCAAGTTATCAGCCAAGTTTCAAAGATGGTCGGACAACGCAAAGCATGGAAAGGAGAAAAGGAAAGTCATCCCAGCGGGAGTACCACAACCAACCACCGCACTTTTAAACTGACAGAATTTTCTTTGATTTGAAACAGGGGCATGGAAATGATATTGATGGCAGAAAGATATGCTATAGGAGGATTATCAAACTGGGGCAGAAAATTTTCTGTCATGTTGAAATTTTTTTCGGGTACCCATCTGAAGAACATGAAGGTCAATACAAGTGTTTTTAAAAAAAAAGAGAGAAAAAGAGAGGGGAGTAGTTTTTAGGAAAGAAACACCAGTTCTAAGAAAAGTAATTTTTGGAGGAATGAAACACTAGTTTTTAGGGAAGTGGTTTTTTTGAAGGAGGACAACACCAGTTTTTAGGGAAGCAGTTCTGAAAGAAGACAATTAAGTTAGTGGGTAGATAAAACAAATTTTGAAGGAAAATGGTTAAAAGAAATCTTAGTCTGATGAATTTTTCACCTAAGATAAAGAAATCTTAGTCTGTTGAATCTTTCACCTAAGATAAAGAAATCTTAGTCTGTTGAATTTTTCACCTAAGATAAAAATCTTAGTCCGATGAATCTTTCACCTAAGATAAAGGCAGAAGTTGGAAAAACGAAAGGAAGGCATAATTTGGGAAAAGATGAAGGCAGAATTTGAGGAGAAAGAAAGAAAGGCATAATTTAAAGAGGGGAAGGCAGAAGTCGAAAAAAAAAAAGGAAGGCATAATTTGGGAACAAGAAAGGAAGGCATAATTTGAAAAGAAAGGAAGTTGGAATTTGGGAAATTAAGAAAGTCGGGATCACTCAAAAATGGACCTAGTCTGATGAATTATCTCCTAGAGTCAAAAATCTCAGTCTGATGAATCTTCCTCCTGAGATCACACAAAAATGGACCTAGTCTGATGAATTATCTCCTAGAGTCACAATCTTAGTCTGTTGAATCTTTCTCCTAAGATGAAAATCTTAGTCTGATGAATTTTTCACCTAAGATAAAGATAAAAATCTTAGTCTGTTGAATCTTTCTCCTAAGATGAAAATCTTAGTCTGATGAATTTTTCACCTAAGATAAAGATAAAAATCTTAGTCTGTTGAATCTTTCTCCTAAGATGAAAATCTTAGTCTGATGAATTTTTCATCTAAGATAAAGATAGATCTTAGACCGTCGAATCTTTCACCTAAGATGAGAATCTTAGTCTGATGAATTTTTCACCTAAGATAAAGTTTAAATTTTAAGATACATTGCGGTCTTTAAATTTTTTAAAGTTGCATTTCAGTCTTATCACAATTCAAGTTTTAGTTCTTATTAATATGTGGTAACAAACAACCAATTTTCCAAACTGGGGCAGAAAGTTTTCTTTGTTTTGTCTATTTTTGTGAAGTTAGGAGCCCGCCTGGATAACAGAGGAATACATTCAGTTCAAGTTCAGTAGTCAGGAGCCCGCCTGAATAACAGAGGGATACATTCAATTTCAAGTTTCGAAAGTCAGGAGTCCGCCTGGAGAATAGAGACATACAAATCAAGTTTCAGCAATCAGGAGCCCGCCTGAAGAACAGAGGTGATACAATTCAAATTTTTAGTTCTCAATTGATTTTTTTTTTTGTCTTTTTGAAGTCAGGAGCCCGCCTGAAGAACAGAGGCATACAATTCAAGTTTCGGAAGTCAGGAGCCCGCCTGTATAACAGAGGTATTTCAAGTCAAGTTTTAATCAAATTCTTATTAATATCAAGTAACATGTACCCAGTTTCCAAACTGGGGCAGAAAGTTTTCTTGGTTCGTTTATTTTTATGAAGTCAGGAGCCCGCCTGGATAACAGAGGAATACATTCAGTTCAAGTTCAGTAGTCAGGAGCCCGCCTGAATAACAGAGGGATACATTCAATTTCAAGTTTCGGAAGTCAGGAGTCCGCCTGGAGAATAGAGACATACAATTCAAGTTTCAGCAATCAGGAGCCCGCCTGAAGAACAGAGGTGATACAATTCAAATTTTTAGTTCTCAATTGATTTCTTTGTCTTTTTGAAGTCAGGAACCCGCCTGAAGAACAGAGGTATACAATTCAAGTTTCGGAAATCAGGAGCCCGCCTGGATAATAGAGGAATACATTTCAAATTTCAGAAGTCAGGAGTCCGCCTGGAGAATAGAGACATACAATTCAAGTTTCGGAAATCAGGAGCCCGCCTGTATAATAGAGTCAGGAGCCCGCCTAGATAACAGAGGAATACATTCAATTTCAAGTTCAGCAGTCAGGCGCCCACCTGGAGAACAAGGGAAAACAACTCAAGTTTCTAGGGAAAACAGTTTCGAAGGAAGACAGTTCGAGTTTCAGGGAAAATGGTTCAAAGTGTAAGGGAAAATGGTGTCAAGTAACAATGGAGGACAGTTCAGGTTCATCAATCAGGCGCCCACCTGGAAAAAAGGGAATTCAATTCAGAATGCAATTCAGAAGTTGATGAAGGATGTGAGCTGCTCAAGACATGGTCAAGGTCACAAGCACTACATGTCCGGTCTTGATCTAAAATCTGAAGAAGAACGAGCTAGCACTTGCAACTAGTAAGCGTCAAGGTTCTAATCCAAAGTCTGCATGAAGAACCATTCAAGACTCAAGATCAAGCTTCAGAAGACTTATAAATAGGAATCTTGTAACTCGTAGTTGACAGGTTAATTAGTCTTTTTCATTTGATTTTGATGTAATAACAGGAACCGCGGACCGGAACCTCGACAGAACAGAACCTCGACCGGCTCTCCACCTCGGTATACTTCATCACCTCACTCATCTCTGAACTACACGTGGCCTGATTCCTTTATAGCCAAGGATATGTAGGCAGCCCAGATACCAGGGCTCGGTCACACTCCCTTTTCTCTTAGTCTTAGTCTCTCCAAATAAGGGTCGGGTCAAAAACCTGTCTAGTCAATCTTTGTCTGAAAACTCTGTACGTTTCCAGTCAAAGAGGGGCAGCTGTAGACATGTGATTTTTGACTCTCCCCAAGATCTTTTATATATTAGCGTAAAATATTTAATTTAGGCATAATATAGATATTTTAAGTAATTTTGACTCTTTTACTTTATTTTAGTACAAGAAAACAAAAATTACAAAAAATAAGTTCATTAATATTTTGTAGTCATTTTTAATCTAAAAAAATATAAAAATAGTATCGTATTTTTATTTTTATATAATGTTTGAAAATACAAAAAAAAATAGATTTGTTTAATGGTTAGTTTTGTTCTAATAATTATTTTAATAGTAGGACTAATTAATAAATGGGCGCGTATTTTTAATCTCAATCGCGGCAAAAGAATAGAGCTTGGGCTCGAGCAACCCATCTTTAGGCCTAATTTTGGACCTAGCCCACAATTGTCAAGCCCATAATTCCTAGGCCCATACCCCTTAACCTAAAACCCTACCACTAACCTAGACCGATATATATATTAAACAAAGCCTAAAAATTAAAAGGGGGAAGAAGCTGGAGAAAGCAGCAAAGTTGCGCAACAAAAACGACCCCACCCCCACCCGGATCATCTTTTTCGCACCCCACCACCTCCCTGAACCCAAACGACCCTACCTCTAAAAACAACCCCCCTTGATCATCGTCTTCCCCGAATCACCCCACTGTGGTACTCCTCTTCTTCAGTAACAACCAGCGTTCAGCAGCGCTGTAGCAGTGCAAAACAAAACCCTACCCTCTCGTTCATCATTTGCTTGAAGCAGCCATCCATGGCTCTTTGTCGAACGAAATAACAGACCCCCCCCCTTCCCCACGAGTTTATCTTCTCCATTAGAGCTAACAGACGAAGGAAGGAGCTGGGAAAAGGGCAGCAAAGCTGCGCATGAAGAAGCGAAGCTTCTTCGTTTAAAAACTTGGAGGAAAAGCAGCAAAGCTGCGCATGGATCTCTAGCACAAAAACGACCCCCCCCCCCCCCCGTTATTCATCTCCTCCAGACAATCCCTAGCAGTCGACGAGTAACTGCTGCCTCGTCTTTCACTGAACACCCAAAGTCCAAACGCCGCTGTTTTTGTCTTCAACCCATCGTCCAGTTTCATGTCGCCCAGCCTCCATTAAACCAACCAAAAGTTCAGCCTCCTCGTCTCAGTTTCTTCTTCTTCATTTCACAACCAAAAGTTCCTCCAATACATCGAACCAACCAAACTTCAACTCTAAATCGTTACTCCCTGTCATGGAATTTATCGATGTTGTTTTCCGAGTTTAGCTCAAGTTCTCCCGTGAGTTCCGAGGTCGCCGAGGTTCTGGTATCGGTTCAAGGATCAGGTCGTCAGATCGGTTTGGTCCGCTGCGTCGGAAGCTTTCTTCATTGTATACGTTGAAAATATGCAGAAATAAAGGTCAGTTTTCTATTATTAAATTTAGATCTTCATTTCCAGTTCAAATCCCACAATGAGATTCTCGTTAGATGTATTAGATATAAATCGCATGCTAGTTCTTATACCAACTGAAGCAAATTATAGTTAGCTCCATTTTTGCTTTGGTTATTAATGCAAATTGTACATATATGATCGTGTATTGGAGAAATCGCATCTCTAAAATTGTTTGGATTCGACATAGCCTTAGAATGCCTTCAAAATTAGTAAGAGTTAGACGTGTAAATTGTTGTATGATATAGTTAATGCTAAATTGATTCATGTCATATAACAATGGTTCATTTTATTTTGTGACTTTAGCTACCCATAATTCTTTCCTTCTTTGGGTGAATTCGACACTTATTTGTTTGAATGCTCCAGTCAACAGGTTGTTGTGGTTGCTAGGAGTCAATCGTGGGGTAATGGTGGAATAACAATTTGCAAGCTTAATCTAATTTCCTTGTCTGAAGCACTAAGGATTCTGTTGTTACTTATTTAATTAGGACATGAGGTTTCCATTTAATTTGCACTACTTTATGGATTTAATTAGTGGGATATGTTAGATTGGTTATGTTTGATTGCTGTTGAACAACAAGTTGGTTTCCTTGAGAATTGACGAAGTTGGTGTCCCATCTTAAACGTAGATGAATAATTTTAAACGCATAGTTGCTTTAAACGCGCTCTTAATAGAATTACCTTCCTAAACTCGGGTGCGCATTGATGCGACCCAAATCTAAATCTCGATGAAGTCGAAATGTGCTGACAATCACGGGCGCATTGAATGCGACGGGGTTCGAAATACGTTTTCACAACATCGTAATCCTTAAAAATAAATAATGATAGAAAAGAGGTTCACAAATTAAGACGAGCCTCACCGCACAAAAAATAAATAAATGAGGGGCCCTCAATAAATGGTTATTAAAAATGATTAGAATTTGGGATGGCCATTTAGCGAACTCCACGGTCTTTCCCAGAATAATATTACGTGAGAACCTTTAGGCGCGATTTAATTAAATTACTTCCTTAAACTCAGGTGCGCATTGATGCGACCCAAATCCAAATCTCAACGAAGTCAAAATATGTTGACGACCATGGGAGCATTGATTGTGACGTGGTTTGAAACGTGTTTTCACGATGTCCCAATTCTTTTAAAATAAATAATAATAAAAAGTGGTTTACGAATAAGAAGCACATAAGTTAGCATGTATTAAAATCAAATAAAATCAAATACAACAGTTAAGCGACCGTGCTCAAACCACGGAACCCGGGAATGCCTAACACCTTCTCCCGGGTTAACAGAATTCCTTACTCGGATTTCTGGTTCGCGGACTGTTAACAGAGTCATAAATTTCCTCGGTTCGGGATTCAAACCGGTGACTTGGGACACCATTAATATCCCAAGTGGCGACTCTGAATAATTAATAATTAAATCCCGTTATGATTGTCCTTTAAATGGAAAAACTCCTTTACGCCCTTACCGGTGTAGGTGGTGTAAAAAGGAGGTATGACACTTGTTATCCTCGATATTGGAGATTGATAGTCTATGATGTATATATTCCGGGATGGATATTCCCTGGGTCGTGTGAGCCATATACAGTACCGAGTGGTTGTGAGGTTATTATCTTCATCTGGAGATGGACCTTATCCATAGGGCTGGATTGCCCCTTCCTCAGTATTGAGTGACTGTTGTCAGAGGTGTATATATTCCGGGATAGATCTTTCCTGGGCCATATAAAGTACTGAGTGGATGAGCATATGATATCGTGGGCACATGAGGCACTCAGCACGGTGCATTACATACAGCATGTGCATTGGTATGTAGATGTAGCAGAGTTATATTTCTTTACCATATTCTCACCTGCTCTATTTTACTATTTCGAGCTGCTTAGTTAACTGAAAGCATGCCTACATTTCTGTACATTATTTCTGTTATCTCTGATGAGGTTGAGTTCGTCACTACCCTTCAGTCCATACTTTGGACTTGTTACTTACTGTGTTGGTGTACTAAGCATTACCCCCTGCACCTTGTGTGCAGAACCAGACATTTTCGGTCCCAGTGGAAGTCATTGATCGAGGTTGAAGGCTTTGGAGAATGTTGAGGTATCTGCATGGCGTGCGCATGCCTTGACCCTTCTTCTCTATTCTAGTTGTGTTTCAGTTGTATTCAGTAAACATTGTCGTAGACTATGCTATTTCTCTACACGCTCATGTAGTCCGTGGCACGCTGGTTTTGGGTTGGTTGTATTGTATTATGAATTTTGCCTTATGTTCTAAACAGTTTATTTAGACGATAAAAGTTTTTCCGCAAATGTTTTAAATTTTAGTATCGTGGTTTTGGATTACGTTGAGTTGAGTCTGGCCTAATTCCACGATAGGCGCCATCACGACGGGTTGAGTTTTTTGGGTCGTGACAAAAAATGTTTTAAAAGACCACGTCTTTCATATGCACATGTTTTCTATAAAAGAGGGTCATTTTATATTAATAACACTAATAAAGATGACGTCTCATCTTTATATTGGTACAAAGATGTGAAATATGAAGAAATTTTCATTTTTGAACTTTCAAATAAATATTCATGTACAACATTTTCATAATTGCTTTCTTTATAGCAGGTTTACAAGTACAGGTAAATTTTTTTGTGATTAAATCTATGGCATTAACCTCAAAGCTCGTGGGAGTTTTCTGTAGGTTATTCAACTCTTTACTGCCCATTCTTTCCCCGAACTTTGAACACTTTGAACATTTGACATTTTCTTCAAGGTTTCTTCGAGGTTTTTCCTTTGGCTAAGTTATGCTTTTGTGGTGTACATCTTATTTCCTTGCGTACTTCTCCATATCCATAGTCCCCCAGTCTTTGAGCACTGAAGCATGAGGTCTTGGAAACTAGATCAACTCCCTACTTTGGTCCTTTCTGAAAAAGGAAATACACACTAGACTCGGAGGTAACTTTTTAGATGATGACTGCTTAATCCTTGCCATCAGAATTATTGTAACCTTGCTCGGGAATAATTAAGTATTCCGTGTGTCTTTCGGGGTCTAATGTCATCATCTGGTATGGGCTAGCTTTTTGACTATAGTCTAAAATAGTTAGTACAACTTAAATGAACTTCTATGATACCTGGCAGTGGGTATTAACTTCTTCGGAAGTAATACTTTTTCAAATGAACTACATTCAATGGGATGGTAACACCTTTCCGTCCATAGTTTTTAACGCGTACGCTCCTTTTTCAGCAGTGCCTTTAACTTTATATGGGCCTTCCCAAGGTGGACCCAGCTTTCCTGCATTTGCCGCTTGTGTTGATCGAAACACTTTTTTGAGGACAAAGTTCCCAATTTTGAAATATCCCAGGTTTGCCTTTCTGTTGTAGTACCGTTCGATCATCTGCTTTTGTGCCGCCATTTGAATCAATGATGCCTCTCTTCTTTCTTCTGTCAAATCTAAGTTAATACAAAACTCTTCTTCATTTGACGCTTCATTTATATGCGTGTACCTTGCTAAGTTCCCTTATCTCTACTGAAATTAAAGCTTTAGTCCCATATATGAGCTAGAATGGGGCTTCTCCTGTGCTTATCTTTGTAGTCGTTCAGTAAGCCCATAATACTCCCGATAGTACTTCTGGCTACTTGCCTTTTAATTCTTCCAATTGCTTCTTTAGGTTGTTGATGATGACCTTATTTGTCGACTCAGCTTTTCCGTTAGCCACAGGATGATAAGGTGCAGAAGTTATTCGTTTAATCTTCTAACTTTTGAAAAAATTAGTACCTTTCGCACCTACGAATTGCGGCCCATTATCACAAACGAATTCCTTTGGGACTCCAAATCGACATATTATATTTCTCCATATGAAGTCCATAATTTCTTTTTCTCGTACTTGTTTAAAGGCATTTGTTTCCACCCATTTTGAGAAATAATCTGTTAGAATTAACAAAAATTGTACATTTCCATTAGCTTGAGGCAATAGACCTATGATATCCATCCCCCATTTCATAAATGGACACGGTGATATGATTGAATGCAATAATTTTTACCAATGATCTTCCCCCGACATGATTACCACAGTGCCCCTCGTGTACTTCTCTAATTACATATTCTGTTTGTGAATGTCCAAGGCACTGTGCTAAGGATCCTCCAAACATTTTGCGATATAAATTCCCCCTTATTAGGCAATATTGAGAAGCTTTCAATTGTAGCAACCAGGATTTCTTCTTATCCATGGGCAGAATTCCATGCTGTAAAACATTTACAAACTTATTTCTCCATTCCCAAGTTAAATTATTGAAATTTACCTCATTCTTTATTTGATCAAGGGCTGAATGAAACAAGTGTACCACAACATCATTTTTTGCATTTGACGCATCAGCCACGGATGGCATATTTGCAAATGCATCTGCTTCTGCATTTTCCTCCCTGGGTATTTGAACAGCTTTCCAAGTCTAGAACTGACTTAGTAATTGATCGAGGCCTACTTTGCACTACTATTAAGCAGTGAGAGAGGGTCGAAGAGCTTTTACCCGATTTAGGGTCGGGATCGATTTCCATAGAGAGCTAGAATTTGGAGTCGGGTATCTATCTAGTTTAGAGTTGCGTATGTGTTCCAAATTACACTTCTATACATTTTTGGGGGTTTTGTTTTACTTCTACTTTTATCAAACTACAATGGTAAATGAAACTAGATTAAACTAAGAGTTAAACTAAAACGGGTTGTTCAAATGGTATACAAGGCACTAGGGTAGTGATTTTTGCCTAGGTGGTCAATTGACGGATACTTGAGTGTAAGGAATGATAAACATATTTGGGGAGTATGATATAACCGTTGCACGATTTTACCCACTCTACACCTCTCGGTGTTTCGAGTGATTTTGCCTGAATTGACTTTCTCAAGACCAATTGGGTATGTAAATTTGCACAAGCAATCAAAGTTCAAGTTAGGTATTACTCTGTCGAGGTTTAACCCTTTAATTGGGGCTGTCAATCTCTTGAGTACCAATTTCTTGTTGGACCTATTTCGGAGACTTAGGCTCTCTTTCTCAAGAAGAGCTCAAGTCAACTAAACACAAACTAGTATTTGCAACCACTAATTCAGCCATAAAACATGAAATTGGCCCAAATATCAAACATCCATAGTCAATCTAACCCTAAAATACAAGACCTATCAATTACCCACACTGGGGTTGAGCCACAACCCTAGCTTATGGGTCTAGCTACTCATAATTAAAGAAGAAAAACAAGAAACAGATGAAGAACAACTCATATTAACTAATTACTAAGATAAACAATAAGATTCAATGTGAAATGTAGATAAAATTGCCCAAAACAGATAAAAGTATCGAACCCACGAGCGCAGCTCTTTTCTAAAACTATTTGATGACCTAAAAATGGGAAAAGAAGCTATTTACACTAAGCTAAAAATCTGGACAAAAATACCCTTGTGGGGCTAGTGCGGACCGCACAAAATGGTGTGCGGCCGCACTAAGGCTCTGAACTTGAAAATTCATGTCTCTGAACTCTGCCAATGCGGACTGCACATAATGGAATGCAGCCACATAGGCTTCTGGTGCGGTCCGTATGAAATGGAGCGCGGACCGCATTGGCTTGAAACTTGGAATTGGTAGCTCTCTGATCTTTCTCACTGCGGATCGCACTAAATCGAGTACGGCCGCGTTGATCCCAGTGTGGACCGCACAAAACCTAGTATGGTCGCAATGCCTGTTGTCCTGAATGTCATGCTTTCTGAACCTCACTCATGCAGACTGCACAGAACCTAGTGCGGCCGCATTGCCTGTTTGCCTGAATGTCATGCTCTCTGAACCTCACTCATGCGGACCGCAATGAATGGTGTGCGGCCGCATTGAGCCTGTTTGCCTGATCTTTGTCTTGTCTTGGTACTTGTGCAAGTTTCACTCATTTTGAGTTGATCTTTGACACCTTGTCACTTTGTTGATCAAACCTGCAATCAAGCATAACTTGTGAGCCCTTTGGGACTATTTTGTATAAATTCCTAATCAAAACATAAGCAAGAAGGAGTATAAAATGCATCAAAAACCCCTAGTTATCAACTCCCCCAAACTTAAGCTTTTGCTTGTCCTCAAGCAAACAAAATAAGACCCACCCCTTAAGGGAAAATCCGAGAAAACTCAGTTGTCCTAAAGTAACCTCATCTAGCATCAATTTGGGACTAATAATTGCCCTCAATACAAATGAATCATTAACAACATTTACTCTTTGAAACACCATGGATTAAGTGCGACACAAGAGCATCAAGAGTTGACTCAACACATCAAAGAACTCTTTCTATTACTTTGGTCATTGTGGAACCCAAACTCACACATTCTCAACTCTCCCTAAGAAAACCTCACTTTTAAGAATAGTGGCACTCAAAACGAGGTCAATGGAAGTTTGCTCATCTTTCTCAAGAAAAAGCCACAAGTCCGGCTATAAGTACCATATACTTGCCCCTAATGTAAGCTACATTCAACTTAAGATCATATAGGGCTTTTGTGGAGACACGGTGAAGGCTTTTGGTTCAGGGTAGGAAATGTTTGGTCTAAGTAGGTTTCATCTTCCCTTAAGCACTTCTTTTGTTTCATTTGGCACATATTATGTTGACTCTTGGAGTCATTTCACTTCTTTCTAAGGGGTTAGAGAGACACATTGTCACTCTTTCGTATACATTTCAAATATTTTCTACTTTTTCAACTTTCCACACCTTTCATTCTTTGCTTTTTTTGAATCCCCTTTTTATTTTTTTCACATTGAACATTCTTTTTGTCTTTTTTTTGCTTTTATTTCTTTTTTCATTGCCTTTCCTTTTCTTCATTTTTGTGTTTTTTTACCACTTTGTTGCAATCCTCGCCTCTCCCCCCAAACTTATACTTTTTCCAGGTGCTAAAGGAAAGATCGGGTGTCAAGAGAGAGTCTATTTTAGAACGGGTATAGGCTTGTATCATGGTTCTTGAAGGAAAAAGGTCTAAGGCTTAAAAGGGTTGACTAGGGATCTTCTCATTGGTAGGTTATAGAAGTGTTCAAGCTATCATTTGGAACAAGGAGAGCCTATAATCATGTCTCAAGTCAAAATTCACTTAGGATTTCGCCTCAACAAACATTCAGGGCAAGTTCTAGACCAATGGCTCGGGACTTGGACTTGCTATGCAATTTCTCACCACACAAGCTATGGGATCGCTAAAGACACAGAGTCGGGGCCTACAACGACCTTAGATATGATTTGAGCACACAATGGTCTCGAAAAACCACTTGATGATTATCGGTCAACACAAGAGTCTCCAAGTCATGACTTTCACCATCCTAAACACAACAATTTATTTTTGACCATAAGATCAAAGGCAAATGTGTTAGGCCCAAGTTAAGCTTTGCTTGAGGCACCCTTAACCACTAACTACTAAAAAGAAAAAGAAAAACGGACTCAAACCCTTAAGAAGTTTGTCACGCTATCCATCATTGGGAAGAGCCACCCGGTACACACAAACTCCACCTTTGGAAAGAATCGTGGCATTAAGAAAACCAAAGGCTTATTGCAAACTTTCAAAACAAGAAGCTACGGACATAAATAAGAAGCTAAGAACGAAAAATTGCGGAAAGTAAAATGAATATATACAAGAGGGAATTTGTCGAATATACAATAGATGGGATGAAAATATACAATGTAACATAACTTTATATACAGACCCAAAGTAAAATAAAAGTACGCAAAATGTAACGAAATGTTAAAATTATATACAAACCAAAGATAAAAAATAAAGAAAGCCTAAAAACTGTCAAATATATAAAATAATCCAAATCCATAAAAGTAGGGTCTACCCCCTCAAATGAAAGCTGGTATTGTCTCCAATGCCAACTAAACTAAATAAGCACCAAAAAGAAAAGGGAAAAGGATATAGAGACTCTCTATGGACCGTCTGCCTACATGGGCTCTTGAGTGGTCCCTGGGTCCTCACTGTGCTCGGGAACCTCAGACTGGTTCCCTATGACCTGCTGCTCTGCTGCTGGGACCTGGGCCTGGACCTGGACAGGCTCCTGAGGTGCATCATGTGGCTGACTGGAGGAGGCCTCCGGTGGGTCTGCCAACTAAATGACTACATCGTCCGCTCTGGGAATCATCATCTTCCTCTTTGGAGGCCTCTGGGACTGCTCGGGCTAGGGATGAGCTGATGGTACTGGGTCCTATAGCAATAAGTCCAAATGCAGATGATCTGCCTTCATCCTATCAACATCAACCCTCAGCGCCTTTACGGACTCCTTGGAAGCCCGCGTCTTCCTCAACTTCTTGTGATCCTTAGCAAGCTCCTTGAGAGCCTTGTTGTGTGAATCAACTGCATTTGTGAGCACCTTTTGAGTGTCAAGGATTTTCTTTTGGTTGGCCAGAATCTCCTTGAGGGCATACTCTATGGACTGTGGGACTTGGGTAGTATAGCGGTAAGTATTCCAGCCTGTCATGCGGGTGACCCAGGTTTGATCCCCGGCAACGGCGCCAAAAAGTGATCGAGACCTACTTTGCATTACTATTAAACAGCGAGAGAGGGTCGAAGAGCTTTTACCCGATTTAGGGTCGGGATCGATTTCCACAGAGAGCTAGAATTTGGAGTCGGGTATCTATCTAGTTTAGAGTTGTGTATGTGTTCCAAATTACACTTTTATACATTTTTGGGGTTTTTGTTTTACTTCTACTTTTATCAAACTACAATGGTAAATGAAACTAGATGAAACTAAGAGTTAAACTAAAATGGGTTGTTCAAATGGTTTACAAGGCACTAGGGTAGTGACTTTCGCCTAGGTGGTCAATTGACGGATGATTGACATATTTGGGGAGTATGATATAACCGTTGCACGATTTTACCCACTCTACACCTCTCGGTGGTTCGAGTGATTTTGCCTGAATTGACTTTCTCAAGACCAATTGGGTATGCAAATTTGCACAAGCAATCAAGGTTCAAGTCATGTATTACTCACTTGAGGTTTAACCCTTTAATTGGGGCTGTCAATCTCTTGAGTACACCCCAATTCCTTGTTGAACCTATTTCGGAGACTTAAGCTCTCTTTCTCAAAAAGAGCTCAAGTCAACTAAACACAAACTAGTGTTTGCAACCACTAATTAAGCCATAAACATGAAATTGACCCAAATATCAAACACCCATAGTCAATCTAACCCTAAAATACAAGACCCATTAATACCCACACTAGGGTTGAGCCACAACCCTAGCTTATGGGTCTAGCTACTCATAATTAAAGAAGAAAAGCAAGAAATAGATAAAGAACAACTCATATTAACTAATTACTAAGATAAACAATAAGATTCAATGTTGAAATATAGATAAAATTGCCCAAAATAGCTAAAAGTATCGAACCCACGAGCGCAGCTCTTTTTTAAAACTATTTGATGACCTAAAAATGGGAAAAGAATCTATTTATACTAGGCTAAAAAATCTGGACAAAAATACCGCTGCGGGCTAGTGCGGACCACACAAAATGGTGTGCGGAACTTGAAAATTCATGTCTCTAAACTCTGGCAATGCGGACCGCACATAATGGAGTGCGTCCGCAGAGGCTTCTGGTGCGGTCCGCATAAAATGGAGCGCGGACCTCATTAGCTTGAAACTTGGAATTGGCAGCTCTTTGATTTTTCTCACTGCGGGCCGCACTAAATCGAGTGTGGCCGCGTTGATCCCAGTGTGGACCGCACAAAACCTAGTGCGGCCGCATTGCCTGTTTGCCTGAATGTCATGCTCTCTGAACCTCACTCATGCAGACCGCACAGAACCTAGTGCGGCCGCATTGCCTGTTTGCCTGAATGTCATGCTCTTTGAACCTCACTCATGCGGACCGCACAGAATGGTGTGCGGCCGCATTGAGCCTGTTTTGCCTGATCTTTGTCTTGTCTTGGTACTTGTGCAAGTTTCACTCCTTTTTGAGCTGATCTTTGACATCTTTTCACTTTGTTGATCAAACCTGCAATCAAGAACAACTTGTGAGCCTTTTGGGACTATTTTGTATAAATTCCTAATCAAAACATAAGCAAGAAGGAGTATAAAATGCATCAAAACCTCTAGTTATCAGTAATTCTTGTACCTTTTTTAGGTATTGTTGCATTTATGTTTCTCTTTCCACGTAAGTTCCTTGCATTTGGTTTACTACCAGTTGCGAGTCGCTTTTGATTATGATTTGTTCAATACCAAGCTCTCTCGTGAGCTCCAAACCTGCAATCACGGCTTCATATTCTACCTCATTGTCAGTAATTAGATAACACTTTATTGCATGCCTTATGACTTCTCCTGAAGGTGGAATAAAAACAATTCCTAAACGTGCTGCTTTCATATTTGAAGAACCATTAGTAAACAAGGTCCAAGTCCCCAGATTAGCTCAGGTGAACACTCGCAGCTCTTTTTCTTTTCAGGAATCATGTTCGAGCTAAAATATGCTACGAAATCCGCTAGTACCTAAGACTTTATGGCAGTTCTAGGTTGATATATAATATTATATTCACTAAGCTATATAGTCCATTTACCAATCTACCTGACAATTCTTGCTTGTGTAATATATTTTTTTTAGTGGAAAAACAGTTATAACAGAAATGGGATGACATTGAAAATAAGGTCGTAACTTCCTTGCCGCCATAATTAAAGCTAATGCAAGTTTCTCTAAATGTGGACACCGTGTAAGGATTAACTAACATAATAAATTAGAGACTTCCTACCTTTGTATTCACGTACCAGTACCGCGCTTACTATCACATCTGACACAGCAAGGTAAATGAGCAACCTTTTACCGTCTCTTGGCTTTGTTAACATGAGCGGTTTTGATAAGTATGACTTTAAATACTTTAGAGTTTTTTGACATTCGCGAGTCCATTCAAATTGATTTTGCATTTTTCAATATTGAAAATAATTTAAAATATTTTTCTGAAGATTTGGATCAACATTTACACATCTTTCTTGCTCGTGAGCACATCAGGTTTTTCCTCAATTTCTTTGATCTGCATGGGATTTACTTCAATACCCCTATTAGAAATAAGAAAATCCAAGAATTTACCAGAAGTAATGCCAAAGGCGAATTTTTTCGGGTTTAACATCATGTTATACTTGCGGAGAATTTTGAAAGTTTCAGTCAAGTGCTGGAAATAATCCCCTGCCTCTGTTGACTTGACCAACATATCGTCTATGTAGACCTCCATGGTTTTTCCCAAGTGTTATTGAAATATTTTGGTCACCAATCTTTGTTACATTGCTCCAGCATTTTTCAAACCAAATGACATGACTTTGTAGCAATAAATCCCCCTATCTGTAATAAACGAGGTTTTTTTCCTCATCTAGAGGATCCAACTTTATCTTATTATAACCAGAATAAGCATCTAAAAACCTTAAAAGTTCATGACCTACGGTGGAATTAATTAACTGATCTATATGCGGTAAAGGAAATGAATCTTTAGGGCAAGCTTTATTTAAATCGGTATAATCTACACAAACTCGTCACTTTCCATTTTTCTTTGGAACCACGATAGTATTAGCTAACCAGTCAGGGTACTTTACCTCTCATATTGAACCAACTTTCAAAAGTTTTTGTACCTCATCCTGGATTATTGATTTTTAAATACTCCTTCCTTCTTTTTCTTGTTTTTGACATGTGGGTGCAATAGGTCCTCATTCAGTTTGTGAATCATTACCTCCGGTGGTATAACTGTCATATCTGAATATGACAAGCAAAGCAATCTGCATTAACAGGTAAAAATTTAATTAACTTACTTTTCATTTCCGCACTCAAGTTTGCTCCAAGGACAAATAATATAACATCTTCGAGCTCCTCCGTGGTTGTTTTGATATTCTCGTTTTCTTTTGGTTCTTGAATCATATCAAGTCTTGAATATATATCAGCTTGACCTCGGATTTACAATTAAGGTGTGCGTCAAATTATCCTCAACTGAGTTCTTTAATTACTATTTCACACTTCCGTTGTTGGATTTTTTATTTGTGATTACCATTGAATTGATATTTTGCGATGCTTGTTGATCTCCCCATATTTGTCGGATTCCCTACTATGACGGGAACTTGATGACTTGATGCAACGTTGACAGGATCGCATCCATATCATGAATCCATGGCCTCCCCAAGATTATATTATAGGCCATGTCTACATCTATTACCTGAAACTTAGTGTATTTGATGACACCCTCTGCAAATGTAGATAATACGACTTCTCCTTTCGTAAAAACACTTGAATTATCGAACCCAGATAATGACTGTGCTTTTGTTATGATTTGATCATTAGCTTGCATCTCATTTACCACTCTTAGTAGAATGATATTTGTTGAGCTACATAGGTCAATCAAAATTCGTTTAACGTTAGTATCATGTACAAGTAAAGATATTACCAACGCATCATTGTGAAGAATTATCAAGTCGTCCGCGTCTTCATCATTGAACACGAACTGTCTCCTTCCAAAACTTGCCGAACTCGTTTCCCATAAGTAACGATAGCCTTTGATGACTTTTTTGCAGACATATAGGTTACCCCATTAGCTTCTTCTAGCCTTTGATGACTTTTTCGCAGACGTATAGGTTACCCCATTAGCTTCTTCTCCCTTTATGACATTTACCATTCTTTTTAGAGACGGGGACTTTGGTGGTTCTTGCATGTTTTTCACGTAAGATTGTTTTCCTTTCTCACTAAACAGATCAGTGAGATAGCCTTGCTTCAGTAGATATTCAACTTCTCCCTGAAAGAGCCTGCAATATGTCATTCTATGACCGTGATCGTGCACCAAAATTCCTTATTCCTTTTGATAGGATCTGACCTCATTTATTTCAGCCATCATACCTTATCTCCCATTCCTCTCAGAAAAAACACCAATTCGGATATACTAACGTTGAAGTTGTAATATCCTATTTTTGTATGAGAGCTTGAATCATCGCTTCTTGTGTCTCGTTTCCTTTTGAATCGAGAAGAGGAACTCATCTCCTTTTATCTTGATGTTGAATCAAACCATGCATTTTCTTATTTAGATTGGGAATCTCGTCCCGCGAGTCCCATGTAGTGCTTGTACCTGTTGTTCCTAGACATTTTTTTCCATTTCTGAACGTTTAGATCCTGACCTTTCTTCTACCTTGGTTGAGTAACCATGTCTTCTTTTATTCGCAGCTTTGTGCTGTATCGATTGTATACATCATTTCAAGTAGTTGCAGGAAACTCCCGCAAACTCTCTTTCAACCTCTTCGTGGCTTCTAAACTTTTCTCGTTCCAATTACTTGCGAACACCATAGCCGCCCAGTTATCAGGTACCCGTGGAAGCATCATTTTCTTACATTGGAATCTATCTACGAATTCCCTGATCAACTTTGTACTTCCCTGTTTAACTTTAAAGATATCTTCCATCCTTTTTTTCTACTTTTTGGGCCCCTAAATGTGACTTTATAAGTGAATCTGCAAGCTCAACAAAAGAGTTAATAGAGTTTTCAGGTAAGAGTGAGTACCATGTTAACGCCCGTTTCGTGAGAGTTTCGCCAAACTTTTTGACCAAGACTGATTCAATTTCTTGCTTGGTTAAATCATTGCCTTTGATCCCTGTGGTGAATGCAGTAACGTGATCTCGTGGGTTGGATGTCCCATCATATTTAGGGATATCAGACATTTTAAACTTTTTTGGAATTGGTAAAGGTATTGCACTTGGCTTCTAGGGTTATTGCCAATATTTGTCAATATCCACACCCTTGATTATTAGAGGTACGTCAGGTATTTGTTCTATACGCTCGTTTTGCTCCTTGGGTTGTTTCTGCAAAGTTAGTACTAAACTTTATAAATTAGAATTATTTGGTGTACCCGATCCTCCATCTCTGGATATTTTTGGCATTTCTCCACTTCTAGAATTGCCAAGCCTTGACCATGGATTTTCTAAGGTGGTATTCACCGATGGAGGAGTTTGTACAATGTTGTGCAACCCACTCATAAAAGCCCGTAGTGCTTCATTCACGTGTTGTGTAATCAACTGCTTCAAAGTATCTTGCTCGTTAGTTTGTTCACCTGCATGTTGCCCATCAGTGCGAGTAGCAGACCTTTCAGGTAAACTTTCTTATGAATATTGTGGAGTAGTTGTGGGTGTGTGATGTGGTAGAGATCCACATTGTTGATTCACCTGATCAATTTCATTAGCAGTAGACATGTTTTGTTGCTAAAACATGAAATTTGAAAAGTGAATAAATTATCAAATTCCCGGTAACGAAACCAATTTGCTTAATCCAAAAATAGTTTTTATGGTTAAAGCTAATATTAAGGAAAATCGTGTCACTGATAACCAAATTACTTCACTTTCTTAGTAATATAAAAATAAAGTAAACAATTAAAATAATAGGAAAAGGAAAGAAAACTTATTGTTGATTGCTAATATCCCCGAGAATTATGGATTGAAATCTTGAATAAAAT
Organism: Nicotiana tabacum; assembly: GCF_000715075.1. Lineage (NCBI taxonomy): Eukaryota > Viridiplantae > Streptophyta > Magnoliopsida > Solanales > Solanaceae > Nicotiana > Nicotiana tabacum. The sequence continues at coordinate 62,652,850 of NC_134095.1, forward strand.
AAAATAAAAAACTGATTGTATATCTATACTATATTAAAAGCACGAAGGCCTTTAGCAAAATGTCGTTCGCCTTTTTTACCATTTTAAAATAGAGTTCACACTGGACAAAATAGTCTTTTAATATATAACCTAATATTTAGGAATATTAATTAAATTATTTCTCTAATATTTAGGAATAGTCATAATTATTTTCCTAATATTTAGAATTACAAAATCAATTAAAGTTTATTGATTAAAATTTTCCATATTCGAACTATGTACAAACTTATATAATTAAAATTTTGAAATCGAGTAAGAGTTTAGTTATATAATTTATTTCCTTCTAGAATTTATTACTTCAACATCAAATATTTAACCAATAATTGTAATTCAATAGTAAAGCACGCTTTTGACTTAGATGTTTTCTTACCAAATAGTAGAACTTTTCACTCTTATTCGCAAGTGTCATATCAATTTGAAATTTAAAGACTAAAACAAATTTAAAATAAATTTCATTTAAAGAGTTTATTTGATGACACGTAAAAGAAAGAAGGACATTACTTTGAAACGGGAGGGAACACATTTTTGTCCAAAATAGCATGAAGATTCATGTTTCTTTTTCTTAACATAATATTTTCTCTCTTATATTTTGATTAAATTAAGTAACATCATATCTTATTTACTATGGAAGATGTGTTATTTTCAATTTCTTAATAGCTATACAAAGTTAAATCAGGATATTATCAGTTGGAAAGCATTTATAGTGAAATTTAGTTTATTTTAAACTATTTTGTTATTTACATATCTATCTATATCTATACCTATAATTATATCTATACTTATATATACCTATACTATATTAAAAACACAAAGCCCCTTAGTGAAATATCGTTTTCTTTTTTTATTCTTCGTAAGTGCATTTTAAGTTGGACAAAATTGTAAATACAAATAAAATTTATTTTTACACAATTCAAAATTGCGTATGGCAAAAAAGGAGAGAACAAGTGAGAAACTCATTTTTCAATTAATATATCCCAAACAAACATGATTGTCATTGGTTTAAAAGGGAAAAAAGAACCGAAAATTTAATATTTAATTTTCCTATTAAAGCCAAGCCAAATTATCATAGGTTCAAACAGAAAAAGAAGAAGAGATAATAAGCAGGAAACTATTATTTAATATCATTCATCAACCGAATTCGTTTTTGGGTGAAATTCTTAAATTAGAATTTTAAAACTAAAATTATCAATCTCTTAAATTGTATGTTTGAATATTGAAACCGGGAAGGAAGAATGATAATTTTTGAATTTGGAGTGATGAAATTATAAAACTAAAATATGTTTATAATTGAATATATTAACATAATCAACATTTATCATTTTTAGAAGCATATACTTTTATTTTATAAATTAAATATAATATTTTAATATTTTTTTTATTGAGATAGTGTACACGCGCAACGCGCGTATCATAAGACTAGTATTTAGAAATATTCAGATGATCCTACAAAATGAGGTATGAGTCCTTATATAAGGATACACAGTTGTAACGGTTTTCTTACTTAATTCTGGCTCGTTAATGGCATTAATTGCCTTGATTGTCTGTTACCGTATTTACTTGTAACGGATATGGCAATAATAAAGGATCGCACGTAATCAAAGCTAATGTTGATTTCCCTTCCATATTTACAACTGATTCATGAATTTTTCCCGTTTATGGTTTGCATACATCTCGTGCCTATTTTCTCTTTTCTAGTTGTTAGATCCGGTACCTTCTATGATAAATACCGTGGGTATTTTATCCGCGTCTTTCTTTATTGAGCCAATTATAAATGTCACCTGTCACCTCGTTGCTGGCTCACATGCGTGCCTTTTTTCCACCAATACATGGATATAGCTTATTGCTCCCTCTTACCCATGGCACCATTTCCCCAACTTCAAATGCCAAGCGCCAATAGACAATTTCGTCTTGAATAGACCCATTGAGTGTCATAGGTATAACTGCAAGCAAAACCATTGTCAGCTATTGAAAATGGTTGCTCTAATCAAGTAGTTCCATGCTTAAAAAGCACCGGGGAGTCGTTGGAAGATGCAAGAAAACTGTTTGATGAAATGCCTGAGAGAACTTTACCTTTGTACACTGCTTTAATAGGTTCTTGCTCTAAGTCTGACCAGTGGATAGACAAGGGCTTAATGCCAGATAATTATGTGGTCCCTATATTACTCAAGGCTTGCGCGGGGATGATATTATTTAAATCCGGGCAAATGGTTCATGCATTTGTAGTGAGAAAGGGTATAATTAAAGATGCTTTTGTCAGCGCTTATTCATATGTATGCAAATTGTGGAGAATTGGAGTCATCGGAGGGTTTATTTAACTCAATGGAAGAAAAAGATGTGGTTTCTTGGACTGCTTTATCATCTGCTTATATGAATGCAGGGCTCGTGGAGGAAGCAGAACGTCGATGGAGGATAATAGGGTAAAGCCCGATTTGATATGTTGGAATGCACTTGTGTCTGGGATATGCTAAGAATGGAAAGGTTGATCTAACTATAAGGTGCTTAAATGAGATGCAAAAGAATGGAATGAAACCTAAAGTTACTTCTTGGAATGGTGTAATTTCGGGATGTGTGCAGAATGGTTATTTTGAAAATGGCCTGAATGTGTTTAATGAGATGTTGCGGTCTTATGACCAACCTAATGTTGTGACAATTGTTAGTATTTTACCAGCATGTGTAGACTTGGGTGATCTGAAGATTGGGCAAGCAATTCATGCTTATGCGATTAAAAATGAATTTTGTGGTAATATTCACTTATTAATATGTATTCAAAATGTGGAAGAATTGATCTTGCAGAGTGTGTGTTTGTGAAGATAAAGGAGAAAACCACTGCTGTGTTGAACGAGGTGTTCGCTGCTTATGTTGATGAACATAAAATGGATGCTGCACATAGTACTCTTAAGTCAATGCAAGATTATGGCTTAAAACCTGATGAAGTTTTATTGAATACTCTTCTAGCCGGACACGCGAAATGGGGAAAAGAAAGAGGCTTATGAGTTACTATATATCTGAAATGGTCATTTGGGGTCTAAAGCCGAATCTTGCGTCTTTTAATGTACTCTGTATCTGGTTTCCAACAATCTGGGCTTAGTTATGAAGCTTTAAAAATATTCCAAATCATTCAATCATCTTCCAGCAAATATATAGCTGAGAAAGTGCCAGTTCCTTCAGTAAAGCCAAATCCTGTTAACATGCAGCTGGTGCTGATCTTACCTTACTGACGCAAGGAAAAGAAATCCATGGTATTGAGGACAATATCTTTATATCTAGTGCTTTAATTGACATGTATGCAAAATGCCATGATATAGCTTCTGCAATATGGAGGATAGAAACACAGTTATATGGATTTCTTTGATAGATGGCTTCACTAAAAATGGGCAGCCAAAAGAGGCCCTCATCCAAACTCAATGACATATCTCATACTTCTACCAGCATGTGGTGATAGGGGGGCTCTACATTGGTGAGAGGAGTATGTATAATATATATATATATATTATCAATTACTTCTCAATCCAAACTAGTTAAAGTCCACTATATGTATCCTCTATATCTATTCCAATCTATTCAGGCACATGTCCAAACATGAATTATTGATTATGCCTAACTACGAGTTCTCTAAAACAACAAGCTCTTTAATCTTTATGCCTATACAGAAATATCTTCAAACCGATATCTTTCTGTGCAATCTCTGAAAACATGATTCGCTTAGCCAAATGGTTTTTTCATATTAATACAAAAGAGAGTTCACAAGCCTTTTGACCAACAGCAAACAAGCACATTTTCTGTCAACAACCGGATTGAATTTCTTAAGATTAAAAGGAAGTATTCCCCTCTTTCTCAATTGTGTGATAGAAACAAAAAAGAAAAAGAATTAGGCGTAAATGATCGTATACTACCACTGAGGATAGCCTAGACTGAAGAGGATTCAAATCCTCTATATGAATGGAGGTGGTCTTCGCTCTTTAAAAGAATTGAATGTATCCCTGTGAAATTGAACTTAGTTATCATCAACTCCGGTAGTTGCTGCTGCGGATTTCTGTGCGACTGAAGAGGGTATCCTTTTGCCCGGTCCTGCTGAAACCTTAACCATTGCAGGCCTTAGCAGGCGGTCTCCAAGTAAAAACCCACGGCGGAATTCTTCTATTATTATTCCATCATTAAACTCCTGAGATTCCTCACGAGCAACAGCCTCATGTAGCTGTATCAAGAAAAGAAACCCATACTCCAAAGGTTAGTATTAACCAAGACATAACCAAATATATAACAACCCCCCCCCCCCCCCAACAAAAAAAAAACCCGCCCGAAAACAATATAAAACTAAATAAACAATGTCAAGTCAATGAATGTGCCAAAAGAAATGGAGTATAAGGGAGAGGAGGCATTGCATGAGGTAGATGTCACAGTCAAGGTTATTCTCAGAACAGAAGACACAGTCGACTTTGCAGCCAAATCTGCAGTTGAACATATTGTATGTATACATTGCTTTCGGTATCATCATCAAGCCATGTTGAATTAGCTCTTCATTGACCACTAGGCGTCTAGGCCACACCCTTAGGTGAAAGGATACTCTATTAAATTCATAAGTTGTAGCTTCAAAACTATATCAATCAATACATTTCAATTCCAAATTAGTGAGGTAGCCTACATAAATCTTCTACATCCATTACTCTAAACATGCACATTTCATTCCAATACTAAATCATTTGCTTTTTAAAGCATATTAGGGGTAAATCTCACCTTCATCTTACATGGTTAACTAGTTTAGTCCCAATTAGTGGTACCACTTTTTTTTAGAATGAAATTAGTTGGTACCACTTATATGGATTCTTTGTTTCTGTAGTGTTTTGATTTTTAGTTAAAAAACATTAACACAACTTCATAATATGATTTTACCATGTACTCTTTAGGTATCTTTAATCATCATATTGCCACACCTATGGCCTAGTACATCCGGAGGTCTACGTAAGGATTGGTGCATCTGGAGATGTACATACAACATGGCAATCTTCATAAACTATGATTCAATTAGTTCAGCGTCTCAATAAAAATTAGAACAGCTACTACTACCCCTAAATCCAGACAAGTTATGGTCCGCTATATGAATCCTTACTAACCATGTTTCACAATAAAAATTAGAAAAAGTATCTAAATAGTTCAAGTTTCTTAAGCAAATGTAAAACATGTACTAACATTTTAAATTAGTAGAGAAATCTTAATGTTGCCTTTTGAATTGAAACTTAATTTATTGATTAGGTCGAAACGGAATAAGATATAGAAAGAGTGCCACTATAAGGACTTATGGATTTTAATTTCAAGGATGTAAGGGCAGCCATAAATTATACATCCATTTTCCAATTAATATTTATTTAGTCAATGCTTTAAAAGATTCTTTCATAGTTCTGATGGAGCCAGTTATTCTAGCAAGACTGAGTTTTGAACAATTGAATCCCGGAGGAAAGAAGAAATATAGGTAGTAATGACTCATAGGTGTCAATAGGGTGACACATTTTGCCCACATGAGTGACATAGGTTTCCAAATTTAGGACATTTAAAGAAACTGGGCAGTGTATTTGACATGTGGTGATGGGCATGTCATACTAGAGTACCATGGATCCACAGCCATATTTTTGTTGGTATGCCTCCCTAGAATGTAATGTTAGCAGAAGTAAAGAGACTGGCTGCTCCCCCATAAAAGGGGAGAAATAATGACTTCATAGAGAGGGAGAGAAGGGATAACAGAGAGTCAGTAATTTCTTACCGCAGGATCAAATGGTTTGCCAACAGTTGGAACAACAGCGACACGCAAGCTCTTCATTATCTCCACGAATTGTTTGTATATTCCCTGGTAACTTGCATCAATTTTCTTTTCCATCTCAGTTTCTAGTTTGATCTGTCGCTTAGCTCTCTCAAAGTTATCAACCATGGGCAAGAGGCTCTCAATTATTTCCCCTTGAGCATTTGTCCTGATTGTTAGTCTCTCTTTCTCAGATCTTTTCCTAAAATTATCAAAATCTGCTTGCAAGCGGATATATTTTTCCTTCCCAGAATTGATCTCTGCTGATAGAGCTGAGACTTTTTGGGCCAAGTCATCTCTCTCCTTTTCCACCGAGGATATGGCTGCCTCAATTTCATATATAGCCTTTACATCTCCTACTAGGATGGCCTCCTTGTAAACTTGCATGAGGGACTTCAATCTAAATGAATATTCCTCATCTACTTCATCTTTTGACACTTCCAATTCACTGAGGCTATCCTCGTCATCACTCGTCTACAACAAAATTATTTTGTGTCATCATCAGTTTCACAATATTCTGAAAAGTAAAATCCTTTGATGAAGGAATATTAGAATTGTTGAGTTAGATTAGGTAACCAAGCGGATATCAACCATATAAAAGAACATAATCAACAAACATGAATATAGCTGTAATGAATGCAGCTCTTCAAAAAGATATCTAGGTAATCAATTTAAAACTCTAAATTTCAAAGTATAGTTTGTGAAAGTGAGAGTCGAAGTTTTTTCAAATATTCTTTTATACAAACACTTCAAAAGTGACAGGAAGTGCTCCTCTGTATGTCGTTGGTTATATGAACATACGAAAAATGAAAGGAATTAAACTATAACCCACAGTTATCCACCAATAACACAGTTAAATCCACAAGCAACAAATCTGAGGGTCAGCTAGTTGTTCACGGGAGACAAGTAAAACCCTGCTCATGAAGTGAACAGCTACAAAGGAGCTACTTGCGTACCACTTTTTCTGTCAAAGTAGCATTAGTCCTCCTACAATATTCATCCCCTACTCAATAACCAGGCCAACATCAACAACAACAGCATACCCAATGTATTCCGACAAGTGGGGTCTGGGGAGGGTATTATGTACGCAAGCCTTACCCTTACCTTGTAAAGGTAGAGAGGTTACTTCCGGTATACCCTCGGCCCAAGGAAAGCATTAAAAAAGAACCAATGTATATCAATAACCGATCATTACAGATGTAGTTCGCTCAGTAATGCCGTCAACTGAAACCCTCACCCTTTATATAACTGCCAATTGTCAACAGTATTTATCTCACAAAGCAACCAACATAAAACAATTAGGCACAATTTTTAGGTCATGTGATAGGAATATTTACATTATTTGCACCCCATAGTTAAGGAAATCAGCACCGTCTAGCATACACTGGAAGGAAAACACCAACCAACATTTAAATCAACAGAAACCAACACTTCAAATAAATTGGAACCGAAGACTAGGTCAAGTCATCAATTGCCACTTGTGCTTACTACTGAAGACAGATAACTTGGCTCTAGGACTAATTATCCTATTATCAAAAGCATTTAAGGGATAACAGTAAGTATGTTTTTATCAACAAAAAAAGAAGAAGAAAGTCTTAATCTTTCCCAGCGAATGCAACTATGCACAAAAGGGAGGTGAGGAAAAGTTGCTAATTTCCTATACTTGGCAAATTGATTCTCATTAAGACTACAAGCAGTTAATAAAAGATGAGATAAATTTTCTATAGCAACCCAATTATTAAACAACAAAAGCAAAGATAACTAAGAGGAAGTGAGTACTTGAGGAGCAGAGTCTTGGAACGAGAGAGAGGTTTTGAACAAGGAACGTCTGCTACGGTTGATAATTACAGAGTCCCATTTAGAGAGAGCAAATTTAGTGCTTTCAGAATGTTTGTTGAGGGGAAATTGGTGATGAGCGCATTGAAAACATTGAGCAAAAGGCTGAATTAAGGTTGTTGGGGCTTTAGAAACCGTAGAAGATGAAAAGCCAAGTGTGTAGAAAGTGTGAGAAAGAGGAGCCGAAGCTGCCATTTCAAACAGATAGAGATTCAGGTTTCTTTCGTTATAAAAAATACTTGGCTAAAACCCAAAGGGATTGGATCTTCTCCTCACACTGTGTTTGCTGTTTGGAAATTAGGGAAAATAGAGCAATTATTTGAATTGAAGTTGGAGTTGGAAAGTAACTTTTTTAAGGTGTGGTTAAAAATAAAAAGGTTTGTACTCCCTCCGTCCACTTTTGACTTTTTACGCCCCTTAAAAAATAATAAATAAAGTACTTAATTTACCATGACACTCATATTAATTGATGAATATTTTATTGGATTTGAGAAAATGATTTGAAATGGGTAATAAATACTATGGGTATAACAGGAATTTTTTTTGTCTTCTCTTGGTATGCGTAAAGTGACAAGTAAAAATAAAAATCTATTTTAGTATACATGCTAAGTAAAAGTGAACGGAGAGAGTAAAAGTTTAATACTCCATCCCGAACATAATAAGTAACTTTTTGATCTTTGGCACACCCTTAATAAAATACTAAATCCTAAAAAATAAATAAGTATTTTGACTAAGTTGCCCTTAATCAAAATTTGTATATTGTTAACTTAACAATAAGGGTGTTCGTAAAAATCCAAAAAAAAAAATCGAACCAAACCGATCAAAAAAACCGATACTTTTTAGGTTTGGGTTGGTTTTGGTTTTGTGTTTTAAAGACTTATCAAATATTATTTGGTTTTGGTTTTAATCAAAGAATAACAAAAAAACTGAACCAAACTGACTATAGAAGTAGATATTTAAATTTATTATTACATCTATGTATTTTTATATAAAGTTTTTAAAATTTTATGATACATATTAGTTGTTTGTATTTTTAGTCTAGTTCTTTGCTATTATAATAATCTAATTTTTTGCTTTTACATCTAGTTTGATTGGTAGTTTTCTTTCGCTAAGTACAAGAATTTATTTCATGTTAAAAATAATCGATTTTTAATTGATACTTAAATTAATCATTACTATTTAATTCAATTATCATCAATATATCTTGGTAAATGATAGATTTCTCAAAGAGCAATCGATTTGATAGTGTTACGTTGAAAATGTAGTCGCCGGAATATGTGTTTGATAATGTGTGTCTCATATTTAAGAAAAAACTTGATAAATAACCAAAAAACCGACAAAAATCGAATCGATAAAAAATCAACTTAATATTGGAAGAACCGACTTATTTCGCTTGGTTTTCTTATAAGGAAAAGCCAAACCATGAACACCCCTACTTAACACATTGAGATATGTAAATAAGGTCAAATTTAAAAAATTAAAGTTAATTCTTTTTTGATTATGTGAAAAGGACACTTATTTTGAACTAAAATAAAATAGCCAACAGGTTAGTTATTATGGATAGGAGGGAGTACTACGAGTAGTATATTTATCACATTAATTTCACTTGCAAAAAATATATAGTTACAAAAACTGAATAGTTCACTGAAAGTTAAAATGCACTTTCAAACACTCTTTCAGTATTTTACTTGAAATTTTAATATACGATGTTCATTATTTGCTAATATACATGACTAAACTAATATTCTTTGCAAATGCACATAGATGGCTTTTAAAATTTGTGGCAAAATATATTATTGTACTTTTGTGGATATAAATTATCTCATTAAAAATAAAATGAGCCATTCAAACTTAAGTTATTTTTAAATATAAAACATGTCATTTATTTTGAATACGATTTTTAAATAATTTGTGACAGATGCCTCCAATATTTGATATTATTGAAATAATATTTCACAGACATCGGGTGTGTTTGGTATGAACGAAAAAAAAATTCATAAAAAATATTTTCCCGAAAAATGAGTAATTTTATCACTTATTTTTCCTTGTTTGGCCGGTTAAGTGAAAAACTTTTTGCGAAAAATATTTTATAGTGTTTGGTTAGAGTATAAAATAATTTTAGAAAAATAATTTTTTATGCTACTCTACTCAACCACCTTACCCAAAATCCCATGTTTTTTGTACTCCCCCCTCCCCCCAAAACCCCCAACCCTCCGGACTCTATTTTCTTTAAGAATTTAATTATTCTTTTCAAAATTCACACAAACCCAAAGGAACTAATGTGATACTTTACTTTTTCACACAAAAATAACATTGAAATTTAGCTCTTTAACTAAAAAAATACTTTATTTTGTTGAAAAGGAAAGTATCTTTTCTACACATAAAAAGAAATTACTCATTTTGTTGAATAAAAGAAAATACTTTTTCTCCATCATGGAAAGAATATAGTCGTTCTATTAAAATGAAAGAAAATATTTTTTTTGCATCAAGAAAAGAATATACTTAGTTTTGAAATGAAAGAAAATACTCTTTCTACGTCATGAAAAAAATACTTTTTTTGTTGAAATGAAAGAAAATATTTTTTTCTACATCATGAAAAGAAAATGTTTATTTTGTTGGAAAAAAAATACTTTTTGTATTTCAGGAAAAGAAAATGCTTAGTTTATTGAAATGAAAGGAAATAATTTTTCTACATCATAAAAAGAAAGTACCCAGTTTATTGAATTAAACTTTTTCTACATCATGAAAAGAAAGTACTCATTTTGTTAATTTATTTTTCTATTTCAGGAAAAGAAAATACTTAGTTTGTTGAAATGAAAAAAATACTTTTTTATATCATGAAAAAAAAGTATTTGTTTTGTTGAAATGAAAGAAAATACGTTTTTTATATCATGAAAAAAATATCCATTTTGTTGAAATGAAAAAAATACTTTTGCATTTTGCTTCATCAGGTCCCACCCTCTTTTACAAAACTAATTATGTCATGTATTACAACTAGTACAACTTCAATTTTGATTAATAGTAATCCTACAGACTACTTTATACCCACCTGAGGTATTAGACAGGGAGACTCATTATCACCTTATTTATTTATTCTATGCTTAGAAATGCTCTCAAGAAAAATTAATACATTAGTTGACTATCATGCTTGGATACCAGTCTCAATAGGTAGTCAAGGACCTTAGTTATCTCACTTATTTTTTGCTGATGATATTATTCTTACATCAAAAATTACAGATAAATCTTGTCAAGCTATTTTCAGTGTTGTTACTCATTTTACTTATCATTCAGGCCAAACTATTAATTTTGATAAATCAAAAATATTTTCCTCCAAAAATTGCTCACCTAATATAAGAACTACTATACTACAAATCTTCCACATGAATGAGGGAAAAAGCTTTGGGAAATACTTAGGATTCCCAATTTTTATTGATAAGCCTTCTAAAAGGGATTACCAATTCCTAATAGAAAATTTTAAAAATAAATTAGCAGAATGGAAAACAAATTTTTTAACAAAAGCAGGAAAGACTACTCTAATCCGTTCAACTTTAAATACTCTTCCTAACCATATTATGCAGTATATTAAAATACCTTCTTATATACTTACTTATCTCAATCGTTATCAACGTATTTTTCTATGGGGCACAACTCCTACTAAGAAAAGATTACATTTAATCAAATGGACTACCATCACACAGCCACTTGATAAAGGAGGGTTAGGAATATCTTGCTTTAAAAAATCAAGCTTTGCATGCAAGTCTTGCATGGAGACTATTTCAAAATCCTAATTAACTATGGGCACAAGTTTTATTATATGCTTACTTACGATTATCTCGACTGATCAAAAAACAAGTCTCAACAACTTGGCGTAATATTATGTTAGGATGATCCGACTACAAATTAGGGATTAAATGAAATATAACAACAGAAAAACATGTAAAATTCTGGACGGATCCTTGGATTAGTCACAATTATCTATTACGTAATTGCATATATGGACCACTTCCAAACCATGGGAAAAATAAAACTGTTTCGAATTACTATTACAACCACACTTGGCATTTCAATATGTTACCTTTCAATTTACCAACTCATTTACACACTCTTATTAATAATATTTATATGCCTCTTGCACCTTCAACATATGACCAAATATACTGGGGTTTCACACAAAATGACATATTTCGATTAAATCAATGTACAATTCTTTCACAAATAGCATAAATTCTACAACAACTACTCCACAGATAGCTACAGCTGGATTTGGAAACTTCATATTCCTCCAAAGATATCATATTTCATATGGTTACTTTCCAATGATAGGCTTCCGACGCTGCTTATCTCACAAAATGAGGTCTGCTTAATTCTTTTATCTGTTCTCAGTATCATATGACCCCTGGAACATTACAACATATATTTCTAGAATGTCCACTTGCTAAACACCTCTGGACTACGCTCAAAATATTCACTATCAATACCAGTTCTCTACAATGCCATAATACTACTCTAAACTGGTTTTACCTTTTCATACATCAACAACTACTATTCACTCAATATAATATTCCAGATACCACTCTTATACCGTATGCATTATGGAAATTATGGCTTATACGTAATAAAAATACTCTGGATCATAAAAAATGTTGTTTACAGATTTCTTCCATCTTTACAAAAGTTGCAGAATTTTACTACCTTACTAATCACAGATCAAAGAATTCTTCTTCAATACCGTTATATATAAAATGGCACCCCCCAAATATACATACTTATAAGCTTAATATAGATGGATCTTGCTCACTTAACCAAACTAATAATGGTATAGGAGGTCTTTTTCGTAATCCACAGGGACATTGAATCATAGGTTTTGCAGGAACATCAATACCTGGGACAACTATTCAAACTGAACTTCTAGCCTTGCTCATGCGACTGACAATTGCTGTCCAAAAGCATCTCAAATCACTCATCATTGAAACAGATGCACAGGCCATACTAGGTATGTTAAACTCCACTATAATGTAATACACTAATATTATTAATGACTGCAGGTTATTACTACAACAGCTGGATAGCCCGCCTCTCCAAAGTATCTACAGGGAGCAAAATAGTGTTGCGGATAGTCTAGCTACCTATGGAGCCATACATGCAAAGGCAAGCTGTCTACTGTTTGGAAGTCCACCACCTTTTGTGTCATACTTATACCAACAAGATCAATATGGACTACTAAGAAGAAGGATGATTAAAACTAAGTCTAATTTATGTAATAGTAGTAGTTTAACTAGTAATGTACCTAGTACTTCTAATAGTTTTTTTGGCTAGTTCTACTTTTGCTCCTAGTAATGGTACCTCTACGGGGGCCCTAGGTACTACTTCTAGTATTGTAAATTTGATGCCTGTAATGCATCTCCTTAACTGCTCTCCTATAAGATCTTGATTTTATATATATCCATCTTTTCAACAAGAACAAAAAAATTATATATTTATTTGCTATATCTACAACATGAAAAGAAAGTACTTAGTGTGTGTTTGGTAAGAAGGAAAATATTTTCCTAGAAAATGAGTAGTTTTATGACTTATTTTTCCTTGTTTGGTTGGTGAGTGAAAACCTTTTTCCGAAAAATATTTTTTAGTATTTGGTTAGAGAGTATAAAATATTTTTAGAAAATAAATTTTTATGCTACACTCCTCAAACCACCTTCCCCAAAAACCCCATGTTTCCTATACTCATCTTTAAGAATTTTATTATTCTTTTCAGAATTCACACAAAAACCAAAGAAACTAATGTGTTATTTTACTTTTTCCACACAAGAACAACATTGAGATTTGAGCTCGATAACTAAAAAAATACTTTATTTTGTTGAAAATAAAGTATCATTTCTACAACATAAAAAGAAAGTACTCAATTTGTTGAAATGAAAGAAAATAAAATACTTTTTCTACATCATAAAAAGAAAGTACTTAATTTGTCGAAATGAAAGAAAATAAAATACTTTTTCTACATCATGAAAAGAAAGTACTTATTTTTGTTGAAATGAAAGAAAATATTCTTTTCTACATCGTGAAAAGAAAGTACCCATTTTGTTGAAATGAAAGAAAATGACGTTTCTACATCATGAAAAAGAAAGTACTCATTTTGTTAAAAGAAAATTATTTTTCTATTTCACGAAAAGAAAATAATTAGTTTGTTGAAATGAAAGAAAAAACTTTTTCTACATCATGAAAATAAAGTACTCGTTTTGTTAAAATGAAAGAAAATACTTTTACTACATCATAAAAAATATATACTCATTTTGTAGAAAAAATATTCTTAATAATAGTTCTATTTTAGGTTGGGTGGTGGACGAGGTTGGGGTGGATGGGTAGGGGTGGTTTGAAGGTGAGGTGGGTGGGGGTGGATTGGGGATAGGATGGAGAAGGTTAAAAACAAGTTTTGAAATATGCTTTTTGTTCTTTTGATAAGGAAAATATTTTCCCCTAGTTGGAGGAAAATATTTTCCAAAACATTTAAGTCAACCAAACATGAAAAAATTGGAAAATATTTTTCTTCATACCAAACACACCTTTAATAATATTTTTATTTAGGGTGGGTGGTGGGCGAGATTGGGGTGGGTGAGTCGGGGTGGTTTGGGGGTAGAGTGGGATGGGGAATATGGTTAATACCATTGAAAAAAGAGTTTTGGAAAATATTTTCCTTCAATTGAAGGATGAGTTCACGAGGAAAATATTTTCTAATACATTTAAACCAATCAAACATGAAAAAATTAGAAAATATTTTCCGAAAAATATTTCCTTTGTATCAAACACACCCTTAGTTCATTTGCTTTTTTCCCGTAAGTAGAATTAATTTTATTATTTAGCTGGAGCCTAGTTTCTTTTTTCTTCTTTTAAATTGTTATAAGTGACTTGAGTCCAAGCTTCCATTTGACTATAGACTTTAGCTACTTTCTCTTAAAAAAAATTAAAAATATTATTTGTTAATGAAATATGATTAATTTTTAAAATATTCAAATGCTGCTTTAGGACATTTTTTGGATGAAAACATTTTATCCATTACAAAACTTTAATTTTCTTCAAATAAATATATGCTTAAAAACAACTTTAATTTTCAAAAATATGTTTTTGTTATAAATATATTATATTATGGATGTTCATTTAGTACTTCGTTGTAAATAAGTTTTCTGAAGAAGCTTATTCATATGGGACTCCGCCGTAAATATGTTTATCTATTTAGTACTCTATTGAAAATAAGCCTCCTGAAGAAGCTTATCACTTCGGTACCTGATTATGGATAAACATTACCCCCGATAGAAGATTATTCATGTCAGGTATAATAAGCTTATTTTTCGATATTCGGTTATGGATAAACATTACCTCCGGTAAAAGATTATCCATACCGGGTACAATGAGTTTATCCTTTCAGTACTCCGTTATGGATAAACATTATCCCCAGTAGAAGATTATCTATACCTGGTACAATGAGCTTATCCTTTTGGTACTTCGTTATGGATAAACATTACCCTCAGTAGAAGATTATCTATACCTGGTACAATGAGCTTATCCTTTCAGTACTCCGTTATAGATAAACATTACTCTCAGTAGAAGATTATCCATATCTGGTGTAGTAGCAGCTTGCAGTAGCAGCTTTCTTTCTTCTATAAATAGAAGAGATTTCAGTTCATTATGTACGTCAGTTTGAATTCGAATAATATATCAGTTTTTCTCTATACTTGTCTTTATTTTACAGTCTTTATTTTATAACACGTTATCAGCACGAGACTCTGTCATCTCGAGCAAATACTTTGAAAGTATTAGAGGTACGAACTTTCTTTTCCTAAATAATGTCAAATCTTTCTAAACTTGAATTTGTAGCCCTGGATATATCGGGCAAAAGCTACATGTCTTGGGTACTTGATACTGAAATTCATCTTGATGTGATGGGTTTGGAAGATACCATCAAAGATAAAAATCAGGCATCAAACCAAGACCGTGCCAAAGCAATGATATTCCTATGTCATCACCTTGATGAGGTCCTGAAAATGGAATATCTCGCTATTAAAGATCCAGTGTGAAATAATTTGAAAGATAGATATGACCACCTGAAGATGGTTGTTCTTCCACAGGCATATTATGATTAGACTCATCTAAGGCTACAAGATTTTAAATCTATAAGTGAGTATAATTCTGCTATGTTCAGAATTGTTTCCCAATTAAAATTATGTGGTGATAATATTACTGATCATGATATGTTGGAGAAAAATTTCACCACTTTTCACACCTCAAATATGCTCCTGCAGCAGCAACATCGAGAGATAGGATTTAAAAAGTATTCTGAACTTACCTCACATCTTCTTGTAGCCGAGCAACATAATGGGCTATTAATGAAAACCATGAAAGTCGACCTACTGGTTCTTGTCCATTCTCTGAAGTGAATGAGACGAACTTCCACCAAGCTAAACGTGGAAGAGGTCGTGGCCCCAGTCGTGGTCATGGTCGTGGTCGGGGAAGAAACTCTAATCATGGTAATAATAATGCACCAAAGAACCCTCCTCACCACCAGTAGTGGAAAAAGAAGGAACAAAAGCATGAAGCGGTGCAAGCACCAAATGCAGAAAATGCATGCTACATATGTGGAGGAAAAGGGCACTGGTCATGTACCTGTCGTATGCCAAAGCACCTGGTTGAGCTTTATCAAGCCTCCCAGAAGAAGATTGAGAAAAATGCTGAAGCAAATTTTATTTCTGAAGATAATTTAGACTTCATGCATTTGGATGTAACCGATTACTTTGCACTCCCAGAAGGAGAAACAAGTCATGTAATCAGTGGTGAATCTATAGAAATATAAATATTTTAAATTTTGTTATTTGTAATAGATAGTATGATTATGTAATTGTTGTACATAAATAAAAGTTATGCTTTGATAATGATGTTTTACTATAATATATTTTATTTATGTCATTTTGAAGAATATGGATAATCCTCAAATTATGTTTGGATCAAAGACAAATCATGAAGATATTTGTGTTATTGATAGTGGAACAACTCATGCCATATTCAAGGATCAGAAATACTTTTCTTATTTGCATAAGGAAAAAGCAAATGTTTCAACAATTTCTGGTAATATAAGTTTGATTGAAGGCTCCGGAAGAGCCGTTATATTTCTGTCTAAAGGAACAAAAATTATTATAGATAATGCATTGTTCTCCTCCAAGTCCCGAAGAAACTTGTTGAATTTTATAAATATCCGCCAAAATGGGTATCATGTTGAGACAATAGATGAAATGAACATGGAATATCTTTGTATTACAAAGAATATTTCTGGCCAGAAATGCATTGTAGAAAAGTTACCGACTTTTTCTTCTAGCTTATACTATTCAAAAATTAGTACAATTGAAGCACATTCTATCGTAAACCAGAAGTTTACGGATTCAAATACTTTTTTACTTTGGGATGGCCGTTTGGGCCATCCTGGATCAATAATGATGAGACGAATTACTGAAAATTCGAGTGGGCATCCATTAAAGAACCTGAAGATTCTTACAAATGACGAATTTTCTTGTGATGCTTGTTATCAGGGCAAAATGGTCACTAGACCATCACCAATGAAGGTTGGCATTGAATCCCCTGTCTTTTTTAGAGCGTATACATGGGGATATATGTGGACCTATTCACCCACCAAGTGGGTTGTTGTCACGACCCTAATCCCCGAACCCGGTCGTGATGGCGCCTCTCGTGAAGACAAGGCCAGCCAGTCCAACACAGTACACTTCTTTAAGTAGTTAATTACCATAAAATCGTTTAAAGCATGATTCAATAGCAATAATTCACGGAAATATAAATAACAATAGAAGGAACCATCCCGATACAGCCCAAACCGGGGTGTCACAAGTCATGAGCAACTAATGATCCTGATACGAGTCTACTAGGTACGATGTCTGGTACAATAGTTTGAAAAACATAGAATTAATAAGATAAATGGAGGCACGGGGGCTGCGGACGCCAACAACTACCTCGTAGTCTCCGAAATACCGCCTGGACTGGGAGGATCGGCACTCAGGAGCGGGATCTGCTATGCCTGAATCTGCACACAAGGGTGCAGGGAGTAAAGTGAGTACTCCAACTCAGTGAGTAACAAATATGAATAATGGCTGAAAGCATGAAAACACGTAAAGGCACAAGGCAGTTCTATATCAAAGCAGTAAAATCACTTAAACCAGTAAATCCGTGAAGAAATCAAGTTAAATCCCTTTTTAAACAAGTAAAACAGGTAGTTTGGCAGGTAAATAACAAGTAGAAATCTGCCCCTCTGGCACAGTATCAATCACTCAAGATAGTATCAGCCCCTCGGGCTCACTCTCAGTACAATATCAGCCCCTCGAGCTCACTCTCAGTACAATATCAGCCCTTCGGGCTCACTCTCATATCATGATGGGTACCCGCACTCATTGTGGGTGTGCAGACTCCGGAGGGGCCCCTTACGGCCCAAACGCTATATCAAGCCACCTCGTGGCATCATCTCTCGGCACACGGCCTCACATCACTCGGCACTCATCCTCACATCACTGAAGCCACCTCGTGGCATATAAAGTATCTCAGGCCCTCGGTCTCATATCACTCAGTGTATCCTCACATCTGGCCCTCGGCCGCACTTAGTCAGAAAATCATCACAAGCCCCTCAGGCATTTGTAAAACAGTAGTGCTCAACCGAAAACATCGTTTAGAAATATCATTTAAGTCTCAAAACTGAGTAAGAATGGCTGAGTTGTAAAACAGTGGAAAACAACAGGACTGAGTTCAGGTAATAAATCAATACCATGAGAAAATAGTGATAAAAATCCCTGGAGGGTTCAAATAGTTTGCACGAAGCCCAAATATGGCAATCATCCCAAACCATATGATAACAAACAAGTTTCAGTCAAATACATGGTAAAATCATCAATCGGGACGGACCCAGTCACAATCCCCAATAGTAAACGATCCACGCTCATCATCAAGCGCGTGTCTCACCTCAATATAGCACTACGATGTGCAATCCGGGGTTTCAAACCCTCAAGGCATCATTTACAATTATTACTCACCTCGAACCGGCTAAATCTCTAGCTTGCGATGTCTTTGCCCCTCGAATTGGCCTCCACGCACGTCGAATTTATCCAAAATCAGAACGAATACGTCACAATATGCTAAGGGAACAAAGCCCAAGCGAAAACAATCAACAAAGGGCGCGATTCCTGAAATTACCAAAACTCGAGCCTCGGGCCCATGTCTCGGAATTTGACAAAATTCACAAAACTAGAATCCTTATACTCTCACGAGTCTAACCATATAAAAATTATCCAATTCCGGTATCATTTGGTCCTTCAAATCATCATTTTATATTTTTGGAAGATTCCACAAATTTTCTTCCCAAATTCCATCCCAAATCATGAATTAAATGATGAATTCAATGATAGATTCATGTACTCTAGCCAAATCTGAGTTAGAATCACTTATCCCGATGAATTTCTTGAAAACCCTTCGAAAAATCGCCAAAATCCGAGCTCTGTAGGTCAAAATATTAAATAAAACCCAAAACCTCGTATTTATAGAGTACCTTATAGATCTCCACCTCCGCGGGCCGCACAAAAGCGACCGCGGTCCGCACAAAACCAGTGCGGTCCGCACAAAAATGACCGCGTCCGCACAACTTTCCTCTACAGTGATAGGATTTATTATTTTGGCCATAACTTTCTCTACAGATGTCCATATTGCGATATCTTTAACTTTATGAAAACTAGACACGAAGGGCTACAACTTTTGTTTTTGAATCATTTCAAAATTCCTTGTAGATCAAAAGATATGAGCTTCCGAAGTAGGACGAGTGAAAAGTTTCCTACCGCGGCCGCACTTCTTTTTGTGCGGACCACGCAGGTGAGTTCCGAGGCCAGCAACCCTTCTGAACCTACTACAACTATGATTTTCGGCCTAAAACATCCCGGAACCTACCCAGAATCCACCCGGAACTCCCGGAACTTCAAACCAATTGTACCAACACATCCTATGACATCGTTCAAACTTGTTCAAAACTTCAAAATGCTCACAACAACATCAAATCACCAATTTAACATAAGATTCAAGCCTAAGAACTCCAAGAACTCTTAAATTATGCTTTCGATCAAAAAGTCTTTCAAATCTCGCCCGAATGACCTGAAATTTTGTACACACATGCCAAATGACACAACGAAGCTACTGCGACTCTCAGAATTCCATTCCGACCGCTATATCAGAATCTCGCCTATCAATCGGAAACGCCGAAATCTCAATTTCGCCAATTCAAGCCTAAACCTTCCACGGACCTCCAAAATGCATTCCGATCACGCTCCTAACTCCCAAATCACCTAACAGAGCTAACCCAACCATAAAAATTCTGATCCGAGATCATATACAAACAAGTCAAATCTTGGTCAAACCTTTCGAATTTCAAGCTTCAACTGAGAACTGTTTTCTTCCAAATTTCATTCTGATTACCCTGAAAACCAAAACCAACGATTTACATAAGTCATAATACATCACACGGGGCAAGTCATACCCAAAAACTGGCAGCGAAATGCAAAAGCTCAAAACGACCGATCGGGTTGTTACAGTTGTTTAGATATTTTATGGTTCTAATAGATGCATCTTCAAGATGGTCTCATGTGTGCCTACTATCATCTCGCAACCTGGCGTTTGCAAAGCTATTAGCCCAAATAATTTGATTAAGGGCACAATTCCCAAATTATCCTATAAAGACTATTCACCTTGATAATGCTGGAGAATTTTCATCTCGAGCTTTTGATGATTATTGTCTATCAGTTGGGATAAAAGTTGAACATCCAGTAGCTTATGTTCATACTCAAAATGGCCTTGCAGAGTCATTTATTAAATGCCTGCAATTGATAGCAAGACCACTACTTATGAAAACAAAATTGCCCACTACTGTTTGGGGCCATGCTATCCTGCATGCAACATCACTTATCCATCTCAGACCGACACATTATAATAAATATTTTCCGTCACAATTAGTTTTTAGTCATGAACCAAATATTACCCATCTACGAATTTTCGGATGTGCTGTATATGTGCCAGTAGTACTACCACAACGCAGTAAGATGGGACCACAAAGAAGGATAGGAATATATGTTGGGTTTGAATTGCCCTCTATTATTCGCTATCTTAAACCATTGACAAGAGATTTATTTACTGCTCGATTTGCAGATTGTCGATTTGATGAAACAAATTTCCCATAATTAGGGGGAGAGAAAAAGAAAATCAAAAGAGAAATTGTGTGAAAAGTTTCATCATTATCTCACTTTGATCCACGTACCCCTATATGTAATCAGAAGATCCAGAAGATCATTCATTTACAGAATATAGCAAATCAAGTGCTAGACGCATTTATTGATTTGAAAAGGATAACTAAGTCACATATCCCTGCAGAGAATATGCTTATCCGAATTGATATTCCAGTAGGACCATCTACTATCATGAGAGCTAGTGAACCTAAAGCTCGCCTGAAGCATGGTAGGCCTTTGGGTTCTAAGGATCGAAATCCTCAAAAAAAGAAAATCGACAAATGATCAAAACGATACTATGAAGGGATCTCTTGAAGAGACCCAGGATCTAATTAGTTCTGAGATTCCTGAAGAAATCAATTAACCCGAAGCTCATGTAAGTGAGGAACTTTTAATAAGTTCTACCGGTGATGGGATTAATTTAAATCAATCTGAAATAGTGGTGGATAATATTTATACATATAATGTTGCACTTAATATTATGCAAGATAGTAAGGACCTTGAATCTCGATCTGTCGAAAAATGTCGACAAAGATCTAATTGGCCAAAATGGCAAGAGGCAATTTAATCGGAATTAAAGTTACTTGCTAAAAGAGAGGTCTTTGGAGTTTGGACAGTAGTCCAAACATCTGCTAGTATAAAACCAGTTGGTCATAAATGGAGTTTTGTGCGAAAAAGGAATGATAAAAATGAAGTTGAAAGATACAAAGCTCGCCTTGTTGCACAAGGATTCTCACAACGACCTGGAGTCGATTTTGATGAAACATATTCACCTGTTATGGATGCCATAACATTTCGATATCTCATCAGTTTAGCACTACATGAAAAGCATGAAATACATATAATGGATGTAGTTACAACTTATCTTACGGTTCACTTGATAATGAAATTTATATGAAAATCTCTGAATGATTTAAAATGCCTGAAGCGAATTCAAAATCTCAAGAAATGTATTCAATCAGATTACAAAGATCTTTGTACGGTTTAAAGCAATCTGGGCACATGTGGTATAATCGCCTTAGTGAATATTTGCTTGAAGAAGGTTATATAAACGATGTTATTTGTCCATGTATTTTTATAAAGAAAATGACATCAGAATTTGCTATACTTGCTGTTTATGTTGATGACATAAATCTTGTTGGAACTTCAGAAGAGCTCCAAAAGGCAATTGAATATCTTAAGAAAGAATTTGAGATGAAAGATCTTGGAAAGACAAAACTTTGTCTTGGTCTGCAAATTGAACATTTAGCAAATGGGATCTTTATCCATCAATCTGGCTATACAAAAATGGTCTTAAAATGCTTTTACATGGACAAAGCGCACCCATTGAGTACACCAATGATTGTTCGATCACCTGAAGTGTATAAGGATTTGTTTCGACCTCCAGAAGAGGACGAGGAACTCCTTGGTCCTGAAGTACCCTATCTCAGTGCAATTGGTGCACTAATGTATCTTGCTAATGCTACAAGGCTTAACATAGCATTTTCTATTAATTTACTAGCAAGATATAGTTCTTCTCCTACACGGAGACATTGGAACGGGATTAAGCATATATTGCGATATTTAAAGGGAACTCTTGATATGAGTTTGTTTTATGCTAACAAAGATAGTGCATACCTTGTTGGTTATGCAGATGCATGTTATTTATCTGATCCCCATAAAGCTCGATCTCAAATTGGGTACGTGTTTACATATGGCGGTACTGTCATATCATGGCGCTCCACAATGCAATCTATTGTTGCTACTTCTTAAAATTATGTTGAGATAATAGCTATTCATGAAGCAAGTAGGGAATGCGTATGATTGAGATCAATAATTCATTTTATTCGAGAAAAATGTGGTTTGAAATGTGAGAAAAGACCCACAATTTTATACGAAAACAATGTTGCATGCATAGCCCAATTGAAGGGAGGATTTATAAAAGGAGATAGAACGAAGCACATTTCACCAAAATTATTCTACACACACGACCTTCAAAAAAATGGTGACATTGATGTGCAACAAATCCGTTCAAGTGATAATCCAGTAGATTTATTCACTAAATCTTTGCCAACGTCAACTTTTGAGAAGATGGTATACAAGATTGGAATGCGGAGACTCAAATATTTGAAACAATATTTTCATCAGGGGGAGTAAAATACGCGATGCACTCTTTTTCCTTACTAAGGTTTTTTTCCCACAGGGTTTTCCTTATAAGGTTTTTTTAATGAGGCACCCCGCAATGCGCATTACCAAATATGTGTACTATTTTTCCTTAACTAGGATTTTTTCCCACGTGGTTTTTCCTAGTAAGGTTTTAATGAGGCACATTATCTTTTAATGAACATCCAAGTGGGAGTGTTATAAATATATTATATTATGGATGTTCATTTAGTACTCCGTTGTAAATAAGCTTCCTGAAGAAGCTTATCCATATGGAACTGCGCCGTAAATATGTTTGAGGGTGTTTGACCAAGTTTATAAGCTGGTCAAACTGGCTTATAAATACTTTTTGACTTATTTGCGCATTTGGTAAAATTAAAGTGCTTATAAGTTAAGTGCTTATAAGCCAAAAGCCATAAGTTAGTCTCCCCAACTTATCAAATTTCAGCTTATAAGCACTTTAAGTTTGACCAAAATATTTACTATTCTATCCCTAAAATACTTCTTTTTAAAACAAAACTCTTCGTATACCCAGTTCTTCAGCTGCATATTATTAATTTCAGCACTTTTATCTAAACACGTAACTATTTATTTTTTAAATCAGCTTCAGCACTTAAAAGTGCTTTTCAGCACCTAATGCTTATCAATTACTCTAAATCAGCTAAGCCAAACGAGTTCTTAATCTATTTAGTACTCCATTGAAAATAAGCCTACTGAAGAAGCTTATCACTTCGGTACCCGATTATGGATAAACATTACTCCTGGTAGAAGATTATCCGTACCGGGTATAATAAGCTTATTCTTTCGATACTCGGTTATGGATAAATATTATCCCTGGTAGAAGATTATCCATACCGGGTATAATGAGCTTATCCTTTCAGTACTCCGTTATGGATAAACACTACCCCTAGTAGAAGATTATCTATACCTGATACAATGAGCTTATCCTTTCAGTACTCCGTCGTGGATAAATATTACCCCCAGTAGAAGATTATCTATACTTGGTACAATGAGCTTATCCTTTCACTACTCCATTATGGATAAATATTACTCTCCATAGAAGATTATCCATATCTGGTGTAGTAGCAGCTTATACAACAACTTCCTTTCTTCTATAAATAGAAGAGATTTCAGTTCATTATGTATCAGTTTGAATTCGAATAATATATCAGGACACCTCTGATCGTTCACCTCTAATGTGACACGTTCCCTCCCAGTTATATGATTAACGGGATCAGTCGGCTAGAGAGCGGGGCTATTCTTCTTCCGTGGAGACAAAGTCGTCCCTTCTACTGACCGAACCCTCAGTTCGGGGTCTTGTTTTGTTCTTCGGTTGAAAAAAGATGTCTTACGCAATCGGAGAAGCACTTTGATAAATAGATTTGATCTTGACCGATTCAATTAAGATATTAATGTTTGTTCTATTATACAACAACAACAACAACAACAACAACAACAACAACAACAACAACAACAACAACAACAACAACAACAACAACAACCCAGTATAATCCCACAAGTGGGGTCTGGGGAGGGTAATATGTACGCAAACCTTACCCCTACCCCGAAGGGTAGAGAGGCTGTTTCCAGGAGACCCTCGGCTCAAAAAAAGCAACAGGAGCCGATATATTAGTACCATAAAAATGCATAATAAAATAACAGCAATATAAGAGATATGAAATACAGAATACGAAATACGAAATAGATGGCTGGTATAGTAAAACTAGCAGGTAAAGCCCTGCATCAATAGACGACCAATGACATTCTTAGTCTAACTCCTAACTGGCTAGTCTCACTCTATTGTGCTGTAGAAATATTCACAAGTTTCCCCTAACCTACAACCTTAATGCTCGACCTCCATAATTTCCTGTCAAGGGCCATGTCCTCAGTAATCCTAAGTCGCGCCATGTCCTGTCTGATCACCTCTCCCCAATACTTCTTAGGTCGCCCTCTACCTCTCCGCGTGCTCACTACAACCAGTCACTCACACCTCCTCACCGGTGCATCAGTGCTCCTCCTCTGAATGTGCCCGAACCATCTGAGTCTTACTTCCCGCATCTTGTCCTCCATGGGGGCCACGCCCACCTTCTCTCGAATATCTTCATTCCTAATCTTATCCATCCTTGTATGCCCGCACATCCACCTCAACATCCTCATCTCTGCTACTTTCATCTTCTGGATGTGTGAGTTCTTTACCGGCCAACATTCAGTTCCATATAACATGGCAGACCTAACCACTGCTCTATAAAACTTACCTTTTAGTAACGGTGGCACTTTCTTGTCACACAAGACTCCCGACGCTAACCTCCACTTCATCCACCCCACCCCTATACAGTGTGTGACATCCTCGTCAATCTCCCCGATCCCCTGAATAACCGATCCAAGGTACTTGAAACTACCCCTCTTGGGAATGACTTGAGAGTCAAGCCTCACTTCAACTCCCGCTTCCGTCGGCTCAACTCCAAATTTGCACTCGAGGTATTACGTCTTCGTCCTGCTCAAATTGAAACCTTTAGACTCAAGAGCATGTCTCCAAATCTCTAGCCTCTCGTTGACGCCGCCTCGTGTCTCATCAATTAGAATAATGTCATCAGCAAATAGCATGCACCATGGCACCTCCCCTTGAATATGATGAGTCAGTGCATCCATCACCAGGGCAAATAGGAATGGGCTGAGCGCAGACCCTTGGTGCAACCCCATAACAACTGGAAAGTGTTCAGAGTCGTCTCCTACTGTCCTAACCCGAGTCTTAGCTCCAGCATACATGTCTTTAATCACCCTAATATAGTCAACCGGGACCCCTTTATCCTCTATCAGCTCCATAAGACCTCCCTAGGAACCTTATCATACGCTTTCTCCAGATCAATAAACACCATGTGGAGATCCTTCTTCCTATCCCTGTACTGTTACACCATCCTCCTAATAAGGTGGATAGCTTCTGTGGTAGATCGCCCCGGCATGAACCCGAACTGGTTGTCTGAAATAGACACCGTCCTTCACACTCTCATTTCTACCACTCTCTCCCAAACTTTCATAGTATGACT
Organism: Nicotiana tabacum; assembly: GCF_000715075.1. NCBI lineage: Eukaryota > Viridiplantae > Streptophyta > Magnoliopsida > Solanales > Solanaceae > Nicotiana > Nicotiana tabacum. The sequence goes on from NC_134095.1 coordinate 62,679,003, forward strand.
TAGTAATTTGATGCCCCTATAGTTGTTACAGCTTTGGACATCACCTTTGTTCTTATACAACGGGACTGTTGTACTCCACCTCCACTTTTCAGGCATCCTATTAGTCTTGAATATAACACTAAACAATGCAGTAAGCCATTCCAAGTTTGCTCTACCCACACACCTCCACAGTTCAACCGGAATTTCGTCTGGCCCGGTAGCTCTGCCCCTTCTCATCTTACGCATTGCCTCCATGACTTCATCGATCTCAATGTCCCTACAATTACTTAATTCATGGTGACTGTCGGAATTCCTCAATTCCCCAAGTATAATACCCTGATCCCCTTCTTCACTTAGAAGTTTATGAAAGTAGGTCTGCCACCTCCTCTTAATCTGGTCATCTCCCATCAAAACTTTGCCGTCATCATCTTTTATGCAACTCACTTGGTCCAGATCCCGAGTTGTCCTCTCTCTCGCCTTAGCGAGTCGGAATAACTTCTTCTCTCCACCTTTGTTCCTTAGTTCCTCATACAGACGAGCAAAAGTTGTCGTCTTAGCCTCCGTCACTGCCATACTCGCCTCCTTCCTAGCTACCTTATACCTTTGATTGTTCTCTCTCTTCTCCTCCTCGTCAGTGCTCCCTACTAACTGCAGGTAAGCCGCCTTCTTTGCTTCCACTTTACCTTGGACAACTGCATTCCACCGCCAATCTCTCCTTTGTGGCTGCCTTCTTTATTCTATTATACAACAAAGATCGCATTTCTCTCTATATTCTCTTTATTTTTATTTTACCGACTTTGTTTTATAACAGTTTCGACACAATTCCAAAAATTACTTTTTTCAAGTTTAACCAAACTTATGTCCAAACCTAAAAGATGCTGATAAATTAACGGAAAAAGCAAACTCCGGCAGACAAACGCCAGGTTCTTTCTTCTTTTTTTCTCCGGCAACTTCCTCGGCGATTTCTTTCCGGCGACATCGAGTTGTTAGTTGTAGGTACCTTCTATATCTTTCTTCCTTCTCTCTGGATTTTTTATACTCAGTACAACCCTCCCCCCCCTCCCCCCAGAAAAAAAAAAGAAAAAAAAAGAAAAGAAAAGAAGAGGCCCTAATTCCTTACCCTAATGGCTAATGTGTAGTAGCAAACTAGCAATAGTGAATTAGTTAACAATATTTTGTGTTTGCTTCCCCTGCATAAAGAGTTTTTAAAAATATGCATTACTATTTGCTATAAACAACAACCATGACTCAATCTCAAGCAAGTTAGCGTCGGCTTCATGAATCCTCACTGCCCATGTTGCAATTTGCATTATCTTAATTTATTTTCAATCTATGTCTGTCTACCTGCATTAGATATCTTGTATTTGTTGTGTAGACAAAAGCTTAGCTAGTTTCCTTAATATTCCAGGTTATTTGGCTTCGGCAAAAGAAGCATTGATGAAGCCGCAGTCGGCATGGGGCTCACTAAAGAACCCGGTGAAGTTCAAGATGTAACACTCCTTATTCCTTATTATACAAATATGTTGTGATGGTATAAGACATGAATAATTCCTAGTGTTTAACAAAAAGTATATGCATATTTACAGTCCAACCGCGGAGAGTCTTGTTCCTATTCGTCTGGACATTGAAATTGATGGTCAAAGATTTAGAGATGCTTTTAGTTGGAATCCAAATGGTACGTTTTTATTATTATTTTTTTAGTTTTAACCACCATATAAACATTGATACAGCAATATGCACTCAATTTGATGCTTCTGTTTCAGACTGTAGGTTGCAACTGGCTGCTTTCTTGTATGCACAGTTGATGTTCTTAATTAGTAGTTGCTGCCAATAAATGCTGATATCTTTTATTCTAAATGTTGAATGCTACCACAGCTCATCTGTACCGTCAAAATGAAAATTTTAGTTTTTCACTACAATGATCAAGAATCATTAGTGAGCAAATTTGTGAAAAAGTGGAGTGGACATGCCCATTCCAGGTAAGGGATACATAATTAACTAAATTTTCATTTGTTTTTGTATCTGGGAGGCGCTACAATATTGAATGTGCATCTAAGCTGCTAAACATAAGTTTTTATGAAGGCATTCTCTGGAAAATAGCTGGCAAACAATGGAATTTCGGTACATGACTTTTTTATTTTAGTTTAGACATTACCAAACCATTTCCTTAATTTTGTGGGGTTGACTTTATAGTGCTCTGAAGATCTTTTTAGCACATGAAGATCCTTATAAGGGATTCTCTGTTGTGATAAAGATTGGATCTTATTAGGTTGCCTGATCCTTCAACATGGCTTTATGAAGTAAATGAACTTCGCGGAGTGCTATTATGAAAAGCAGAGTATAACATTATAGAGCTTATGTCCTGGCAAAAGATAGCTTGAAAACGACTGCACACTCTGATTTTTGATAGTTCTGGTACTTATTTGCTTTTTCCTATGTGATGCTTCATATACAAAGCCATTTGTATTGTCTCCAGTGAACGGTTCTGCTGATCACCTTTAAAGAAAGAAAATTTGTAGTTGAGTTTTCCTAATATCATTTTGAACTGACCTGGTTATTGTCCCTCTCTGAACTTATTAACTGCAGATCCTGACTCAGAAGTGGTGGTTTTCGCGAAAAGAACTGTTAAGGACTTGAAGCTTCCTCCTGGGTTTATCACTCAGATTGCTCAATCCATTCAAGTAATTTATAAGTCATAAACCAGTACATGTTGTATGCACCATTTCATCATCTTTCTTCATGCTTAGTGGTATAAATAGTATTCATGGTGTATTGCTCGAAAGAACAGGATGTATGACTCTAATTGCTGCTTGCATACTTGGGTTTAGTTTACATAGGATTCATGGTGGGAGATTGGGGTTTAATTTTAAACATGCCTCTGACTATCTCTTCTAAAAGCTTAAGTTGTTGGAAAGAGCACACTTTATTTACTTAATTATTATCTTAACAACCCCCCCCCCCCCCCCCCCGCGCGCGCGTGACCGCACATGTGAGCTTGATTTTTTTTTTTAATGAGTCAAGCACGTGAAAATTCTTTTGATAATGGGTGGCGGAGAGACTCAACTCAGGACCTCTGCATGCTCTGAAGCCATATTGAATGTGTGTGACCAACTCATCTAAAACCTAATCCGTTAGAAAGAGCACACTTTTATCTATTTTATTATTATCTTAATACTATCCTCCCCAGACCCCATGATGTGGGATAATACTGGGTATGTTGTTGTTGTTGTTGTTGTTGTTGTTATTGTACTAGCTATAGGATGAAGTAATATGAAATAGAAGTTAACTATATATCAAACAATGAACTATGCCGTAGTTCCCAAATTAGTTGGGTTGGATATATGATTTTTTGTATCATATCTGTTATCTTCAGGTCAAATGTCATTCCAATACTGAATAATAGGTCTTCTACGCACGCCAGAGTTCTCTAAAATACAACTTCTTGAAATCTCACAGGTATCCCGTACAAGTTTTTGTAGGAAAAGAAAGGAGTGGAATGAACTTATATTTTTCTGCTTCTTTGCTGGAACGCTGCAAGTTTTGATAGACGCTGAAGCTTATATAAGCGTAGAGCAACAACTAATTCTTAATTCCGCCTTGTTGGTATCGTTGATACCGTTGTGTTCAGTCCTTAGCTAAGTCCACATTGATTACTCAGATAATTCCACATTGTGTTCGTCATCAACCCTTTTAATCATCGTATTATTGCACCTATGTACTAGTACAACTGAGATCTATGCAGAATATGCCTAAACCAGCTCAGACAATATCTCCTAATAAATCGACGGAGATTCGTTGGAGAATTAGAAGTCAAAAATTCCGACACAGTTTTTGATGAGATTACCCAAAAAAGGGGAGGGGCCACTGTTGTAGCTATTGTCAAATATTGATAGACGTCATATTAGGCTTTATATGTAGTATTTTGTTTGGCGGTGGTTTGTTTTGTTTTTCTGGGCTTGGACAAACAATATCGAAGTACTTCGTCAGAGAATGTAGGCTCTCTCCCTATTTCTTTTGGGTTAATGTTGTGTATATTGAAGGAAAGGTTACAAGTTTCAATTCTTGAACCATAATCATACAATCCATTCTTCACTTTGTCAGCGTGCTTTATTGATGCTGTGCTGATCATTGTCGGGTGGTACAAGTTTGATTAATTTGAGAAATTTACCCCAAAAGAAAAAAAATACTAAATCATTAAATGTTTTGGTCTCTTGTTTTAGTATTGCCCATGCTATGCATGACTTTGCTAAGGCATTCGTGCTAATTCTGATGAAAAATGTATATCTAATTGGTTGACTAACTAACAACTGATCTTTGTAGTAAAGGACACTAGGCTGTTCATAAGATGTTAAAATTAGTCGTTAAAGTATCACAAAACAGTATAATTTGGAGAAACCTCATCCAGATATCTTCCGTTGATGTAGGAACTTTTATCTAAACCAGCCTGTGTTTCAGCATGTAGGTCCTTTGGCTATAAATATTATTCAACAATATATTCCTTCTTTTTTATAAGGCATTCAACAATATATTCCTTTATGTACTTATCCAAAAAAAAAAACCTTTGTGTCTGCTAGTCCTTTTCCTGAACAAAAACTTGTTAGTTCTCTAGTGACTGAGGACCTCTGTTGCGAAATGGCTGCTTAGTGTACATACTTCTTTTTCTCTTGTTTCTGGCAAATTATTTCTTATTGGCTTCTCATGCTACTTCCAATTTTGCAGTCACAATTAACAGAATTTCGGTCATATGAAGGACAAGATATGTACACTGGCGAGAGAGTTGTTCCTATCAAGGTTTAGCACAATTGTCTATGTCGATATTAATAACATTATGATGAAAGATAATTTATTCCAAAAGAAATGAAAGATACCTATCTTTCTGACTTTGATGGTCACAACTGTTGTGGTATCATTAATGAGGTACTTGTATTTTTCTCTTTCCTTTTCTTTTCCGGGCTCATTCAGCTTGATCTCCGAGTAAATCATACAGTTATCAAGGACCATTTTTTCTGGGTAAGTTTGACTAAAAGGTTATGTCTCATTCTTGAAATATCTTGATATATGTATAAGAACTGTGATCAAACTTGCAATTACTCTGCTTCATATGTTGCTAATACAAAGAGAAATCAAAATAATTTCAGGACTTGAACAATTTCGAGAGTGATCCTGAAGAATTTGCACGGACTTTTTGTAAAGATATGGAAATTGAAGACCCAGAAGTTGGAGTAAGCTCTATTTTATTTTATTTTGCTTTCCTTTGGTTGTGGTAAAATAAAATTTCCCCCCTTTTCATTGCATATTCTTGTAAATTTGATGGTCATCATCATGTGATATAGTTTTGTGTGATGGGGTTGATGAAGTTAAAGGGTTTTGGGGGGGGGGGGGGGTGTTCCTTACGCTACTTTTTCTTCCCATTTTTGTTTGTTTATTTTTTGGAGTTAACTGGAGTGTATATCAGCTGGAGACGACTTAGCCCTGTGCCCTTAAGATTCTACCTTCAAATTCCATGGTACTTCCACATCTCTGATGCGTGATATTGAATATTTTTGGTTCAGTGTTTGCAGCTTTTAAACTTATGCAGATAAAACTAACCTCCCTCCTATTTTGCTACAATTAGAATGATCTTCTGTAATTTGTAAAAGGAAAAAGCTGTTCAAGGGGAATCGTAAAGTCAAAATGCTACTAGGTCTCATTTCTTGAAAATCTTGTGAGGGAAATTTTAGCAAAATGCTCAGTTCCTTTATCAAGAATTTGGCCTAGTTGTCTTTGATGTTGGATGTATCTGGCATAAATATGCCATCATATAATTCCAACTCTCTTTAACCACTGATAGAGTTATGAGGATATGGATTTTGGTTAATTGTTTTTAACTAAAGGAAACAGTTATGTTTGCTGGAAGTATAATAAAATATCAACTCTTTGTTTTCTTGTTTTCACCACAAGCAAGAAGTGAGACTAATAAATATATTTTTTCTGTTTTCTTTCAAGTTGAATATTGGAAGGTAATGAATAATGTAGAAAAAGAGGTCTTTAAAAAAAAATTATGGACACACATATTGGGCTGTGCTCAAAAGAATAGTCTAGAGATTGTGTTGCACATAAGAAACAAGTAATTTATAAGGTAATTGTCTTGGTATTGCCATATTACATCCTTCTTTTCCCCGGTCTCTTTTTTGTTATACTGGTTATAAGAAAAGATTGCTTATTTTGATTCAGCTGTGTGAATCCCAGCTAGAGCGATTTGTCTTGAACTTGCTTTCTTTTTTACATTTTTGTCAGAGAGTTAAGATCCAATCCGTAATTGGAATTGGACGAACAAGACTACAATAAAGAGCTTTTGTTAAAATTAAACAGAAAGATTGTAATTTCTATTTAAATAGTAATCATTCAACAGGGATGTTAAACCTCTAGGCATTGTAGGCCTTTGCATTAAATCTATGTTCATGTATAAGTAAACTTTCCTTATGTAGCTCAGTTTTTAAATGAGAACTTCATCCCATTGAGAGAGTATTTTATCTGTAGTTGTTTCTTCTCTGAAAGTATTAAATTCTAGTTGTGTTAGTAGTTTGTCTTTATCACTTTTTACTTATAGAAACTAATCACTGGATGATATTTCCTTTACAAAAACAGTTTTTTACTTTCCTCCCTAAAATCTTTTCAACTATGTGAGACTGTCCTTTTCAATATCCTTTTTATTTGAAAAACCGTCGATGCTTTCTTCTTGATAGTTGACTTCTTTCTTTGCAGCCTGCAATAGCCATATCAATTCGAGAACAACTTTATGAGGTGAGGATATATCATTCTTCATTTGGTGTATGTGACCTAATTGTTTCTACCTGTCTTTCAACCAGTTCATAGTTGAAAGCCAGCTACTTCAAGGTCTGTGACCATTTTTGCCATTTAATGTCTGCAGATTGCAATGCAAAGTGTTGCATCCGCAAGAGAAAGTAGGGCAAATAAGAAACGCAGAGTGACGGAACATATCTCAGCCAGGTTAGCATGATTGATCTCTGGCTTCTGCTGTATATACCCATCTTTGTTTAATCTAGTCATATGCCCTTGCACTATCCTTAGGACTTCTCTTTCCTAATAATTATCTTTTTGACAGTAAGACAGGTGTACCTGCATTGGACCTGGTGAAGTTATTTGGCATTAGATCAAGTGTTGTTCGGTACGACTCTTTCTTTTCTTCATACATTTCCACTCAATAAAATATGAAAGAGAAAAGGAAGTTGGATGTTCTGGAACGAGGATGTTTTATCTGTATTTCAATGCAATGGTATCTCATTAGCACATACTCGATATCAGTTAGTCAGAGACTCCATTTGGTCCGGGTTTTGAATTCATTCATTTCAAATGTGACTATTTCAGAAAAAGGAAGGACTGGGATGTATATGAACCAATTGTTGATCTCCTTTCAAATGAAGAGGTGGATGCCCTCGAGGCTAGAGAAGAGAAGATTACTCGATGATGCAGTCAATGCCCATTGAAGGAATACCAGCATTTGAAAGAGAAATCGTGTTAAGTTTTAGATGATACAATGAAACTAAATCCTAGTCTTAGTTCAGCCAAAATCCCATGGTAGTTATAGATAATGTTTAGATTTTAACATTGATTCGCAGATCGCTACATAGGTTTGTTGAAAGCAACACTTCAGTGTCCTGTGTTAATGTATCTTCACCGCGCTGAGAAACTAATGATAGCTAATTTAGTTGTGTTCTAAATCCTGCTATATTCGTAAGAGCAACCTACTTTGTATTTTTGGCATACAAAGGATGGAAACAAAGACTGTTGATGGACCTGGTTACGGCTGGGACCCTGTACTACGCTCATTTCTTAGTTGATGCCTCGTCATCAGTCGTAGACTACACACTACGGCATGTTGTACTTGTACATGACGAGACCCTCTTACATTTTTAAAAAATAAATTATTGTCACCATTATGGTAAGAGGTTAGACATAGAACATAGATTTGATTGAAACTTGAAAAAGAATTTTTGAAAATTGAAGTTGTGCTTGGACATGCATTTTATTTGAAGAAAAGTTTGAAGTTTTATGGGTGGAAGAAAAAACACCAAAAAACTGCCGTAAACCATTTTTTGGTAACTTGAAATTTTTTGAAACCCCCCTCCCCCTAACAAAAATATGTTCATATTTCATAAACAAATAATGTTTTCAAATTTGTTTTTGAAAAAATGAAACTAAAAATTTATGATCAAACGGGAGCTAATAATCACCCGGCAAATATAGGAAAGGGACAATAATTCTGTCCAGTTCCTGGTAACCAAAGATATGGCATCTAAGGGAAATATTACATTGGGGGTGGTGGGGAGGGTTAGCTTATAATACATGTTTGGGGGTACATACCAATGAGTGAACCATTTACCAAAAATTTTATACATTAAAAAGGTTCTTTTCAGTTTTGATCCTAAACAAAATCTTCAAGGCGTCTTTCGCCTTTCCAGGTAATGTGTCAACCTCAATGAAGATAGCTGAGGACCTTGCTTTGTATGCTCCTGTTAATTTGGAGTTCACTCAAACACGAGAAGGGGTTCATTTGTGTCTCGTCATTTTTACGATTTCGAAGAATCTGATTTTTTGAACTGACTATCCTGACACAAACAGAAAGTTAAATTGTAGAATTTAACTAACTTCAATGAACAGTTTTAGGTTACAACTCTATAACCAAGGAGACTACGATATTATTTTTTTTAAAAGATTAAGACGTGTGAATCTGAATATCAAGATGTGTATTAAGATTAAGACATTTGAATCTTAGTACACATCTGAATATTAAGATGTGTTTTAAGATTTGAATACTAAACGATTAAGACTTTTTTTTAAAGATCTGAATTTATAGAGTTTATCTTTATTTAAATATTAATAAACATAAATTCAACTACATTACTAATTAATCTAAAATATATACATACATATATATATATATATATATATATATATATATATATATATATATATATATATATATATATATATATATATATATATATGTATATATTTTGGTTGATGGTGGTGGTTCTAGGTAGTAGCTAGTGGTGATTGGTAGCGATTGCCATTATGGTTGAGGATGATAGTGATGAGTGGTGATAGTTAATAATGGTGAGTGGTGATGGTAGTTGTAGTTGTGATTGAGGAATGTAGTGGTGGGTGGTGGTAGTTTATAGAGGTGGCAAACGGGCAGGTCGGGTCGAAAACGAGTAATGCAAAAATGGAGAAATTATCTTACCCGACCCAACTTATATTTAATACGGATAAAAAATGGATTAACTAGCGGATAATATGGATATCCATATTATCTATAACTTCTTGAATATGATTACTCACAACTAGAAAATGGGCCTATGGCAACATTTATTTTTGCAACGGTTCTCAAACCGTTGTCGTAGACCACATATCGTAACAGTTGCAACCGTTACAATAGAATTTAGATGATATCGGCATTCGACACACTACAACTATAAAACCATTGCAATTGTATCAGAACCGTTGCCAAAACTATTTTTATCGCAACAGTATTATAAACCATTCCAATAGAACTATTTATGGCAACAGTTTTATAGGAAAAAAATCTATTGGAACGGTTTTTATCACAACAGTATTATAAACCGTTCCAATAGACCCCCCCTGAATTTCGCTAACCCACCAAAATAACCCCTCTTTTATTTTATTTTGACTATCTAATTTTAATAATATTAATATTAGGTTAAAGTTTTTATTTTGCCCTTGCCCCACTAAGCCGTCGATGCATCCAAAATCATATATCCAAAATCAAAACCTATCCTTTCACAAAATCCTCTTCTCTCACAAAATCCTCTTCTCTCTTTCACTCTAAACTTCCAAAATCCTTCCTCTTACAACAATCAAGGCAACATTGACCCAAGTCTCCATTTCCCCTTATGGATATTATTTGCATGATGGATAATTTATATTATTAATAGTTTCATTTTATGATTTATTTAAATTTTAGTGTTATTATAATTTATTATATAAATAAATATTTATTTATAACAGGGGCTATATTTTTATTTTAACTGAACTGTTACATAGCCTACCAGAACCGTTGCAATAGGACACAAATGACGTTCCATTAGACAATATAAACCATTGCAATATGTCCTATAAACCGTTCTAAAATGATCTATAAACCGTTCCAATACAAATAAAATTGTTATGATAGCTTAAAGAAACCATTGTTATATCCATTCATAATCGTAACAATAGCTTACACAAGTATTGCATTAAATAATATGGTAACGGTTAAGAACCGTTACATACACAATATAGTAACGGTTTTAAACCATTCCAATTGGAAAAAATAATCGTTCAAATAGAGAAAGGGAAAACAGTTGCGATAGACGTATCTAGAGCCACGACGATGCAAACCGTTGCAAGAACTGTTCCTATAGACCTATTGTCACTGTTGATACCCAATTTTTCCTCAAATTATTTTTAAATTTGCATATATACCTTCAAAATCACTTTTTATAATAATTGATATTTTTCCATATTATTATCAATTTATTTTTCTAATTTATTCAGTACTTTATATCTAATAATTATTCATAAGTTACATTACAAGTAATTTCAAAGTATTTCTTAGCTCAATATATTATTTTTAATACTATTAGGATTTAATTATTTTACAAATTAGCCAATTCGGTATTGTTTGGCTATAATTACAATAATTTTGCAATTATAGCCTAAATGTACACTTTATGCTATTTTAATTCAATAATCAGTCATTTTATATTTTAAATATTAGTTAATTACCTTAATTTTACCTATTTAGATTTAATTTCATTTTATCTAATTATTATCTATTTTTATTAATTATTTATCTAATTTTAATAGGTATTTAACAATTAGCCATTCTTATTTAAATTACATCCTAATTAAATATGGTCCAAATTAAATAACCCACCAAACCCCAAGCCCAATACCCTATCCTACTCAGCCCAATACCCATTCCATCTGAGTCGTTGATTATTTTGAATCAACGGTCCAGATCAACCCCTTCCTAATTTAACCCCCTAATGACTACCCCCAAGTCTCATTCCCCCCTTCATTCTCTCTCAACCGGTCTCTCTATCTCCCTCTCTCATCTCTGGTTCTCTCTAGAACCTTCTCTTCTCCCCTCCTCTCCGATGGACCCTGTCCACCTTTTCCGGCCACCTCCCTCGCCGGAAACCATAACCTCTCATCATCTCCTGGCCTCTGTTTCACCCCACATAAGTTTGACACTACCCTGAGGTCCTCAGGTGAACCTGGAGCGGTTCAAATCCTACACATGGTCCTTCATGCCATTTTCCGGCCATCTCCGGCCATGACTCTTCCGGCTAAAACCGATAATATTTTAAGGTTTTCTCATATTCTCTAGGTTCTCTTAAACCCCAACTCTTAAGATTTTCCGATTTCTTTTAGATATGTATTAGATCTGTGTATATTATGAGCTTTTTGTTGTTTTCCTCAAAGGTTCTTCCGATTTTTCTAAAGTAATTCTTCATCTGCAACTAGGGTTTTAACCCTTTTTTCAAAAAAAGCGCTTTTCTTCTGATTTTTTTGGTATTAATCTACGACTATCACTGTGTTTAAACGTTTGTTTGAGCCTTCTCCTTTATCCGAGTTATTCTATTGAAAACCCTAATATTTTCTTAAGTTTCTGAGTTCGTCTTGGGTGTTATGTTCAATTAATCTGTGTATTTCTTATGAACGTTCTGTAAATTCTTGATTTGTATGGTTTTTACCCTATGTGTGCTTGTTAGAGTTGCTGATTTTAGTCTATTATGAGTTTAATCTGTTTATCTCATGAGCTTATGCTAATTTCTCCTAAATTAGTATTGTTCTCTATTTGTAGGTCTTGGAATCCCTGTGATTGGTTCTTCATCTATCTTGCATGATATTCTCTACTGATTCTTGAGATATCCCTTTAATTAAGGTTGGTTTCGTGTTTATCCTTGCCTATAGCATGTTACTCCGCTCGTGTGTGATATTTTCCTTTGATAAATATTGATTCCCTGTAATTAGAACCTCACTCGAGGATCTCCTTACTGATTTCCGGAATTTGAAATATCTCTTGCCTTATTTCTCTGGTTGATTCCGCTGTCAAACTAATTTGTATATATTTTCCTTAAATAGGATTTTGAACTAGACCTTAATTGCATGCTTTATACCTATATTACACTTGTGCTACTTCCTTATTGTGTTATAAGCAACTTTACTTGATTCCTTTCCTTATTTTGCCACTGCTTCTTACCGTTTGAGTATGATTCCTTAATTAAAGGAAGTCTATATACTAAATGGATTCTAATTAATGTTTATTCCTATAATTACTGTTGAACTATTATTTTTACCATATTCTTCTGCCCACTTTCAAACTATATATACTCTATTCATTCATTAGCATAAGGACGAAAAGAATCTGTTCAACTCTCTCTCACACAACTAAAACTCTCTATTCTCTCTTTTGTGCTACTTGCTACTGTTCTAAGCTAGCCGGCTGCAAGCAAAGGATAACTACTGCGCCTCTCTTATTTCTGCTTTGTGTTTTTGCTTTCTTCACTTCACTGGTATGTTCTAATTCAGATTTCAGTCCTCAATCCAACATGTTTCTATTACTGTTACAATTTCTTGTATTTCTGATATGCTTTTATTTACTATTTTTGCTGTTCAATATGTAATTAGGATCCTGAATTCCCTCTAAATGTTAAGTTATGTTTTACTTGTTAATGACCAGCATGTTTCTGTATACTTAGTACATGTTTCTTATGTGAATCCTCATGAATGATACGTTAGTTTGATCATGGTCTTAGTTGTTTGGTGTTGATATGTTAATCTAATCCAATACCCTACTGTCCCCCCCTGATCTTCTGAACATGTAGGAGTTTCTGATTGTGTGCTCGTATATGTTCCTGCCTGCTACATGTTTGCCCTCATATGCTCCATATTTATCCCTTCAATCCCATTCCCTTGCTTGTGTTTCCTGGACTATTCTTGGTCCTTTGTGTGATGCTGACTTTGTTTTGGTTCTGAGATTGGTATGCATGCTCCTTCAAATTGTTTTCATCAGTTAAACTTTATCATAAAACTATTCCAATTAAGTCCCTCTTTTCAAAACTGTTTCTTACTTACCCTTTTTCAAATCTGTTTTCTTATTTAAACTCTTCAAAACTATGTCAAGTACTCTCACTCTACTCTTAGACCACTAAGTTCTGCCCCTTTTGTGTGAGCATTGCCTTGGGACCCTTGAGCTCCTTCTGAACTTTGACACATAAAAGCTGGTCTTTCCCCACTGCACTTACTCTATCTTGGCTATGAAATCTGGGTGTGAGCACTGCCCGGGAGCCCTTGAGGTCCTTAGGGAACTCTGACACACCCGGATTATGAGAAAGGTTGTGAAACAATACTTAGCATTGAGGACCTGGAGACTTGGGCCTATTCTGTAGGCTCCCTATAATTAACTTCTTCTTTTTTTCTTTATTTTGAGTTATGTAATTCCTATTCAGAGGACTGTAATAATTATTTGTAAACGACTCTGGGGTTGGATAGTGAAAATGGGTGGGTAATATGTATGATGTAGTATAATCCAGGGTAGAAATCATGTTCATATGTTTACTTTCTCTATGCGCAATAGCAGCCATGTTTAGGTACAACATGCCAAACATGTTGTGCATTAGATATCATGCTATTTAGAATTTATATGTATTGTTTCCAGCATCTCATCCACACTTAGAAATCCTGTATATAGTGTAGATAATAACAATTAAATAAGCTGCTATTATGTGATTCTGCCCATGTAAATATGTTCTGAAATTTCATTTAGAAATCCTGCCTTAGGGTAAATGTGTTAACACAATTTGTTATTCATGCACTCATCATATTGTAACCATGCTCGGCACTTAGAAATCCTGCTTTAGGTAAACAACATCAAAACTGTCACTCCCGCCTATTTTGAAGCTGTGCATTTAGAAATCCTGTTTAAGTTATTATGCATCATGCTGCATTAGACATCATGTTATAGGATCGCACTTATTCAATCACACTAGTGTAAATACATATGTATAAACAATCCTCCTGTTCTATACAAACTGGTAATTAGTCTCTGGATGTTTGCAACATTTAGAATTGCATGCTATTAGGTATAACAACCTGGGATTATTAATAAATCTGAATAATTGCTACATATTATTTTACGCCTAGGCAAGCCTTAGGTAATCAACTTTAAAATAAAATCAGAACCGTCTTTGTGATTAGTGTTTAACTGTCAGCATGTTAAAATTAGTAGGCAAGCCTGATTAGGACTTCCTCTCTCAGTTATGTAATAAATCTGACTCTACTATTATCACTTAGATACCATGCTTAGGATCTGAATTTAGACCTTAATTGTGTATGAGTCATGTTGTTTATGTGTACTATGTATGGAGGTATATCTGATCCTTTTATTTGTCTTCCATGCTCCATTTTAATTGAAGTCCCACCTGTTTATTATGTGTCACCTTAGTATTTTACCTTTAAACTTGAGGGTCTTCCTAGAACCCCTTTTTTTATAGGATAGGAGTCCTAAATTTCTTCGGGACTGATAGGAAGAGACGGGTAACAGCATGCAATAGGGGTCGAGACCAACCCTCGCTTTAATTACCTTCATGGGGTGGAAAAGGGTAGATATGGATATGATGATCGGTGCGTTAATACCACGTGTAGCCCCTCTTTGAGGAGTGTCATACCGGGTATTGCATTGATGTGATCCATATTATAAAACAAACCTAAGATACCCCTTTACATTCACAAATATGTTTTGATTGTAATTTATTTCAAAATCTAGCTTTTCATTAACTATTTTTCGAACATCTGTGTACTTAAACTTAAATCCCCTATTATTTGAGACATACTTGTTTATTTGCTAAATTGTACAAATCCACAAAAGTTGTTTGGCCGGGAACCACACTGGTGGATCCTGAGGGGTGCCTAACACTTTCCCTTAGGACAATTTCAAGCCCTTACCCTGTCTCTGGTTACCAAGCGTAGTTATAAATGAACCCTCTAGGTGCTCTAACGCACTTTAAATCGTTAGGTGACGACTCTTCAAAATGCAAACCCTTTTCCCAAAACGAACGGGTTGTCTCAACCAAAATGTCATAAATCCGATTTTGCGAGAAAAAGGGGGCGCGACAACATGACGACTCTGCTGGGGATTTTTAGGCTTTTACCATTTCAGATTGTTTTTGTGAATTTGTACCCCCCTATGTGCAATTATTTGTTTAATTTCTTTAAGCGTTTAATTTCTTCTTCAAAAGCAAACTGACGTATCTTTCTCGTTTCCTTACTTTGTAACCGTTTTAAATTATAAAACTGCTGTATTTATTGCTTTCTTAACATGCAAATACATGACAACATGCTTTTAATTATTGCATAATCATGCTCAACATCATACTCCACTCGTGCCAAACAAAATAATATAGCAACGCTTGATGAGTGGTTGCGCCTTTCCTATATCATTACCCCCTAAATTCGAAAAGGCTTATTTGCGGTAAAACTAGTCGATCAGCGGTGCAATCGACGGTTCCATGCCTTCCCCCTTGAGTTGTCTGCTCAAGGGTACCAGTCTAAAACCCCATAGAAACCTTACTCTGTTATTGTTATTGCATGCATCATGGTCAAACCTAGCCAGGCTAAAAGTGTTGTCCGCACAATAGCTTTTAAGATAGCCTTGTCCAAAAGTCCACTGGGTTTCCTTAAACCCAAAAGGACATCATCACATTCTATGCATTTATTTGGAGAACTAAATGTTTCATGCTAATTGTTGATGTTAAATAGTCGAGTCCGGTGGGGGTATGGTCTTAACCCTTTTGTTTTGCAGAAAATGAAGAACGAGGTCCCCAACTTCGGTATGGTTAGTACACCCTCACTCTTGCTAGACTAGTGGAGGAATCTTCTGTCAAATGACCAAATCAACGAATGGAAAGAGAGGGCCGCCAAATCCAACGAAAAGCTGGAATATCTGGAATACAGCCTGTTAGAATTGGAAGGAAAAGTGAGGAAGAGAGTCACCAATTGCTAGAATGCTGAGGGAAATGAAGGAGAACATTTGGCAAAGGCATTTTTACTAGTGAACCTATGTGAACTGGAGGATTTGATCAACGAGAACATTCAACCTGAGGAATGTCCTTCTGGGACCAAATAGATAGGAATTTACTTTTTTGCTTTATGAATGTAATAAGGCGAATGACCATTAGTGACCTTTATTTCTTGCTTATTTAGAGTCGTTTTGGGATTCGTCTATTTTTATCAATAAAATGAGGCATTTAGCATTCTAAGTTCTCCAAATCAATTTGTTTCTAGGCCTACCTCGGGCACAAAGAGGTTCCCAAATTAGGACACGCTTTACATTCCAGCACTATGTGTTTAAATATTGCAATACTTTTTATAATCCTCACTGACTTGATTACCTCTTGTTTTTGTTTTGTTTTCTTTCTTTTTATTCCCCTCCCCGAAGGTTAGTTTGTGCACTCTGGCATCATCATCTTATTTCACAAGATCTAGAGGCCCTTTACCCACTCCTCATCATAGTCCCTCTAAAGGCAAGAATAAAATGGAAAACAACAACAGGAAGGAGAACACAACTGAACGGGTAGAGGCCACTAATGGCCAGGGTATTCGGGTTCCTAATGAGAATATGTCACAGCTTGAACAGAAACTGTTGAAATTCCAGGAAGAGCTCGATCAGGTTCGAAATATAGCAAGCCTGTCATTTTCCCTCAATGCCCCAGACATCAACTTCCCCAACGCTCAAAACCCTACACCTCCTCAAAATATCCCAAAACAACAGAATCATCCCTTACCTCACCATCACGTTACTCCACCAAAGAACCAATGTAACACCTGCCATACCCTAAACAACACTCCACTACTTATCTCAGAACCTCAGAACTCCACAAACGACCATTTCCATACCCATACACCAGGCCACCATAACAATTCTATCTACGTGGAAACCATGCCACACTCCACCCAACCTATCTCATACACACCCGAGTCTAATGAAAAGGATCTGCTTATCAGGAACTTAGCTGAGGAACTTAAGAAACTAACCAATCGGATTAAGGGCATCGAGGGAAGCAAAAGGATCGAGGGGCTGAACTATAAGGACCTTTGCATATAGCCTGATGTCGAACTGCCTGAGGGGTACAAACCTCCTAAGTTCGAAATGTTTGATGGTACAGGTGATCCAAGGGTCCATCTGAGGACCTATTGCGACAAGCTGGTTGGAGTAGGGAAAGATGAAAGGATCCACATGAAGCTGTTCATGAGGAGTTTGAAAGGATATGCATTGTCTTGGTACATCAACCAAGATCCCAAGAAATGGTCAAGCTAGGTGAGCATGGCATCTGACTTTATGGACAAATTCATATTTAATATAGAGAACGCACTAGACGTGTCCTATATCTAGAATTTGAAGAAGAAGCCCATGGAGACATTTCGCGAGTATGCTACTCACTGAAGGTCCAAAGCCGCTAAGGTTAGGCTCGCCTTAGAAGAGGAGCAAATGAACAAGTTCTTTGTCAGGGCTCAGGACCCCCAGTACTATGAACGGTTGATGATGATTGAGAACCACAAGTTCTCCGACATTATCAAATTAGGTAAAAGGATTGAAGAGGATATTAAATGTGGTACGGTCACAAATTTTGAAACCTTGCAAGCTACGAATAAAGCTTTACAGTCCGGTGGTGTGTCTAAGAAAAGGGTTGTGGGGGCCGTGATGGTTGCACAAAGGACCAAGTCTCCCCTCAAATACCAAACTTACCCAACACCTCCACTCACATATCAGCCAACCCCAAATTACCAAGCACCCTCACCCTCGTACCAAGCTCCGCTACCAACTTATCAATCATCTCCACCTCCTACATATCAACCTACTTCACCTGGATACTCACAACCCGCTCATGTATACCACACTTATAATTCTCAACCATCCCATTATCAATCACCCCCCGCACGACAAAACTTCCTAGACCTCGACTTAATTTTGATCGCAGACCTCCAAAACAATATACCGTCATCACTGAACCCATCGACCAGCTGTATGAGAAGCTCAAAGTTGTTGGTTATGTCACCCCCATCCCTGCTGCAACCCTTGAGAATCCTTCTCAATGGGTTAACCCAAACAAGTCCTGTGCATACCACTCCGGCATGAAAGGGCACACCATTGATGAATGTCGCTCTTTGAAAGACAAGATACAGTCTTTGATTGATAACAAGATCATTGTGGCAAAAGAACCGCTCCAAACGTCCGCAACAATCATCTGCCAGACCATAAGGGTGGAGGTATCCACATGATTGAAGTAGAAGATGACTGGGATCCCGAGGGATCAATTGGGTTGATCGCAGAAGGTGATGACCCAAAGAAACCGGCAATTACTCTCAATCCAATCATAGTCCAGATCCAACCGTCTGAGGACGCTGAGGTAAATATGTCTATACCTCTTTAGTTTGAAGCAGCGCCACCCGCAAAGACACCAGTACCAATTGAGGTTGAATTCGTGTCTCCGGCAAATGCACCCGCACCATTTGAGGTTGCAGTCTTGCCGCCCAAGGAATATGTTCCATTCGAAGTAAGGATAGCCGCGCCGATCCCAGTGGCGATGTCAACCACGCCACCCTTCTATACAAATGTTGTACTCTGGGACTATACAACCGAGGCGAGAAGGAAGGGCAAGGTCAGGACTGAAGAAACTATCGCAGCACAAGGTATGATAAGAACTGGTAGAGTCTATACCTCTGAACATCTAGCTGAATCAAGCAAGCAAGCTTCCAATCGGCCACCCCTCATTAAGACAGGTCCGGGCGACCTTTGGAAGAAAGTACAAGCCAAGGAGTATTTGGTCATCGACTAGTTGAACAAGACGCCAACACAAATATCCATTCTCTCTTTGCTGCAAAAATCTGAGACGCACAGGAATGCTTTGTTGAGGGTGCTGAATGAAGTGTATGTACCAAATAACATCACTAGCGGGAAAATGGCTAATATGGTAGGATAAGTGCTGAAAATCCATAAGATCACCTTTCATGAGGACGAGCTGCCACCTGAAGGGCTGGGGCACAACAAAGCACTGCACATCACCGTGCAATGGGAAGATTATTTCATCACAAGAATCCTGATCGATGGAGGGTCCAGTCTTAACATTTGTCCGCTGATAACGCTCAAGAAGTTGGGTAAAGGGCTGCATGATATAAAGGATGGAGCAATCAATGTGAAAGCTTTTGATGGTTCTCAGAGGTCCACCATTGGTGAATTAGTCTATACCTGCAGATAGGACTAACCTGGTTCGAGGTCAATTTCCAGGTAATAGATGTACTAGCGTCTTACAACTTGCTGCTGGGACGACCATGGATCCATGCTGTTGGGGCCGTGGCGTCAATGCTACATCAAACAGTAAAGTTCGAATGGAATCACCAGGAAGTGATCATTCACGACGAAGGTAGCAACCTTATATACAGACGTTATACTATTCCGACGATCGAGGGAAGAAGGAAGCTGGGTGGAGAAGCTTACCACCACATTGAACGAGTCAATGCTATCGAGAAAGACAAATGGTGGGATATCAAAATCGAGAGTATACTGAGTTGGAGTGGGTAGGTACCTGGCAAAGGGCTCGGCAAGAACCTCCAAGGAATCTCTAAACCCATAAAACTCAAGATCATGACACTGCCTTTGGTTTGGGATATGAATACACCTGGGAAGAATTCAATATCTGGTCGCCATCATGGCGCGGTCCTTACTACCCACTAGAGCAGCCAATACCGCATCTAGAGCAGACCTTCTAACATGCTGACATTATTTATGGGTGAGATGAAGAAGAAGCACTTGTAGCAATGAGGAACTTGTTTCTAGAGGACGGTGATATGGACTGTTGCGTTATTCTCGAGGAGGAGGGGGAAGAAGGACCTTCTATACAGGTTATGAGCAGAGGGGCACATCTTAAAAACTGGGCCATCAGGACAACCAAAGCCCGACGAGCCTCGGGGTAGCAAGGCTAAAACAAGCATTATTCACTGTTTTATTTATTAAATGATTTTCTTTTCACACTTTTCAATTCTCGCAATAAGATCTTCGATATTCAAAACAATTATTCAATTTATCAAAAGCATTTTTGATTTTTCTTATGAATCAATATTTATTGCTATCGTTTTCTCTCATTACTTTACATATACAACATTACTATTACTTGTCTTGATGAACCAATGACTGTGACATGCAATGAGACAACACAACAAACGGACATTGATTTAGAGAAAGATGACATACCTGGCGAGATTGTCAAAGAAGTTGAGAATTTTCAGAACAGACCTGAGTCCAACCTAGACGAGACCGAAATTGTCAACCTGGGAGATTCAGAAAACGTCAAGGAAACATGAATCAACATTCACTTGTTACCATCAGAAAAGAAAGAATACACAGAATTTCTAAAGAAGTATGAGGATATATTTGCCTGGTCGTATAATGACATGACCGGTCTAAGTACGTCTATTGTGGCTCACAAACTGCCAACCAATCCAATATGTCCGCCGATAAAGCAAAAGCTCAGAAAGTTCAAGCCTGATATGAGCTTGAAAATCAAGAAAGAAGTCACCAAGCATATCAACGCTAAGGTTCTCAAGGTAGTAAAATACCCGATGTGGTTAGCCAACATTGTACCAGTGCCAAAGAAGGATGGGAAAGTTAGAGTCTGTGTCGACTACCGGAATCTCAACCGGGCCAGTCCGAAAGACGACTTCAATTTGCCAAATATACATATCCTGATTGACAATTGTGTCAAGCATGAGCTACAGTCATTCGTAGATTGCTTCGCTAGTTATCATCAGATCTGGATGGATGAGAAAGATGTTGAGAAAACGACTTTCATTACACCGTGGGGAGTGTACTATTACAAGATGATGTCATTCGGCCTGAAGAATGCAGGAGCCACCTACATGAGGGCCATGACTACCATCTTCCATGATATGATACACAAGGAGATCGAGGTATATGTGAACGATGTTATTATCAAGTCCAAGAAGGACACTGACCACATAGAATATCTGAGGAAGTTCTTCAATACTGCAGAAATACAACCTGAAATTAAACACCGCGAAGTATGCATTTGGGGTTCCTGCTGAGAAATTGCTTAGGTTTATTGTGAGCCGCCGAGTAATAGAACTGGATTCATCGAAGGTCAAAGCCATTCAAGAACTACCACCGCCAAGGAACAAGAAAGATGTGATGAGTTTATTGGGAAGGCTTAACTACATCAGCCGATTCATAGCATAGTCTATAGTTATCTGTGAGCCGATCTTCAAGATGTTAAAGAAGGCCGCCGCCACCAAATGGACCAATGATTGCCAAAAGGCCTTCGACAAAATCAAGGAGTAACTGTCAACACCACCAGTCTTAGTCCCGCCTAAGCCAGGTAGACCTTTATTACTCTACCTTGCAGTGTTAGATGGAGTTTTTGGCTGCATTCTGGGGCAGCACGACAAAACAGGAAAGAATGAGCAAGCCATTTATTATCTTAGCAAGAAGTTCACCCCGTACGAGGCCCAGTATTCTCTATTGGAATGCACCTGTTGTGCTTTGACTTGGGTAGCTCAGAAGTTGAGATATTACTTTTGTGCCTATACTATATATCTCATAGCGAGAATGGATCCCTTAAAGTATATCTTTCAGAAGCCTATGCCCACTGGCAAGCTAGCCAAGTGGCAAATCCTGTTGAGTGAGTTCGACGTTGTTTACGTAACTTAGAAAGCAGTCAAGGGACAGGCACTGGCAGACCACCTTACCGAAAACCCTGTGGATGGAGAATACAAACCCCTGAAAACGTATTTTTCCGATGAAGAGGTATCATTCATAGGAGAAGACATTGCGGAATCCTATGACGGTTGGAGAATGTTCTTCGATGGAGTAACGAACTTCAAAGGAGTTGGCATTGGAGAAGTCCTAATATCGGAAACCGGTCAGCATTATCCGGTGTCTGCCAAACTCAAGTTCCCTTGCACCAACAATATGGCCGAGTATGAAGCCTGCATCTTAGGACTCAAAATGGCCATTGACATGAACGTTCAAGAGCTGCTAGTGATTGGAGATTCAGACTTACTTATACTTCAGGTACGAGGAGAATGGGAAACCAAGAATTCCAAGATACTCCCGTATCTGCACCACATACAGGAATTGAGAAAGAGGTCTACGAAGACGAAATTCCAACATGTTCTCAGAATCCAGAATGAGTTCGTCGATGCATTGGCTACCCTATCATCTATGATACAGTATCCAGACAAGAATTTCATTGATCCTATTCCGGTGAAAATCCATAATCGGCCAGCTTACTATGCCCATGTTGAATAAGAAGCAGACAAAAAGCCTTGGTTTCATGATATCAAGGAATATTTGGCAAAAGGAGAGTACCCAGAGCTTGCAAATACTACTAAAAATGCACACTTCGGAGATTTTCCAACAACTTCTTTCACAATGGAGGAATCCTGTATAGGAGGACTCCCGATTTAGGATTATTAAGATGTGTCGACGCAAAGGAAGCATCCAAGCTACTTGAGGAAATTCATGCTGGGACCTGTGGTCCACATATGAACGGTTTTGTCTTAGCAAAGAAGATAATTCAGGGCGGTTACTTTTGAATGACAATGGAAATGGACTGCATCCAGTATGTCCGGAAATACTACCGTTGTTAGATACATGCAGACATGATAAAGGTACCTCCTACCGAGCTTAACGCAACAAGCTCACTATGGTCGTTCGCCGCCTAGGGAATGGACGTTATTGGACCAATCGAGCTTGCCGCTTCCAACGGACACAGGTTCATCCTAGTAGCCATCGAATATTTCACCAAATGGGTCGAAGCAACATCTTACAAAGCAGTGACTAAGAAAGTCGCGACAGACTTTGTCCGCGACCGCATTGTTTGTCGATTTGGAATTCCAGAGTCAATCATTACTGATAATGGCTCTAACCTCAACAACGACTTGGTGAAATCTATGTGCGAAACTTTCAAAATCAAACACAAGAATTCCACAGCCTACAGACCTCAGATGAATGGAGCTGTAGAAGTCGCCAACAAGAAGATCAAGAAGATATTGAGGAAAATGATAGAGAAGCATAGACAGTGGCATGAGAAGTTATCATTTGCTCTACAGGGGTATCGCACCACAGTCCACACATCAACCGGGGCAACCCCCTATATGTTGGTTTACGGTACAGAGGCTGTCATTCCCACTGAGGTAGAAATTCCTTCCCTAATGATCATACAAAAAGCTGAGCTCGACGACGCAGAGTGGGTAAAAAGTTGTTATGATCAACTAGCCCTTATAGACGAAAAGAGAATGAACACAGTCTGCCATGGTCAACTCTATCAGAACATAATGTCCAAAGACTTCAACAAAAGAGTCAAGCCAAGACAGTTTACACCGGGGCAGCTAGTGTTGAAGAAAATTTTTCTGTATCAAGATGAAGCCAAAGGGAAGTTCTCTCCCAACTGGTAGGGTCCATACATGGTTCACCGAGTATTGACAGGAGGAGCCCTCATACTTGCAGAAATGGACGGAGAAGTCTGGCCAAAGTCGATCACTTCAGATGTAGTCAAGCGTTACTATGTGTAATCTTTATGCTTTCCTTATATGATGTAAATTGAACTACGCCTGACATGATTCTCGTTTAAGAGGGGATACGTAGGCATCCCTATGGGTTCAATCACAATTCAATAAAAAATTCATTTCCCCCGTAATTGGAAACCGGGGTAGAATTTTGAGGAGGACCCTCAAAATTCCGAAGTAATTTTAGCCGATCGCCGCACGAGCAACAGTCAGAAATGTCAACCCATCAAACTGGGGAAGAATTTTAAGAAGGACCCTCAAAATTTCGTAGCAGGATAGGTTGCAATGTCCTGAACTATGTCACAGTTGTCGGGTCATCTAAAAGTTATTTTTAATTATACATTTATGTCATAATTTTACAAAATCATGCATGTTTATTATTGAAAATGCTTTGTTTAGCAACGCTACCCCAATGATACAGACGGTATCACCAGATCAAAGCCGAATGAGTCAAGCAAAGCCAGCGGGGATACAAACTAATCTGCCCCTTACAAAACTCATGATTTTTCTTTGGATGCAGGCACTAGGATTGCGAAATCCTTAAATACACTGTACGCCCAGAGGACAAACAATGTTCAAAAATACGATTCTCAAAACCGTTTCACTTGCCAACATTTGCTATCAACACACACAAGTAATTCTCCGTAGTCACAATGCTCCTAGTAATCACAATGCCGCAATCTGCTATCAGCTAAGAAAACTCTATTGTCATTTGTTATTTTATTTTTTGCATAAGGCTACTATTCTGCCTTCCGAGACTAAACATTGTCTCCATCTGTATTTGCATTGCATAAGGCTACTATTCTGCCTTCCAATTTGCATAAGGCTACTATTCTGCCTTCCGAGACTAAATGTTGTCTCCATTTGCATTTGCATTGCATAAGGCTACTATTCTGCTTTTCGACTTGCATAAGGCTACCATTCTGCCTTCTGAGACTAAGCATTGTCTCCATTTGCATTCTTGTATAAGGCTACCATTATGCCTTCCGAGGTTAAGCTCTACCTCCGTCTGCATTTGCATCTTTGCATAAAGCTACTTTTTTGCCTTTCGAGGCTAAGCTTTGCCTCCAATTTTCTTCGAAACTAAGCACTATCTCAAGCACTATTTATCTCGCTTTTCTTACGGGCTAAGCTCTGCCCTTCAATTCGCAAGACTGAGCTCTGTCTTGTCCGCATCATACTACTGCATCCTTCATGGGTTGAAATATCACCAACTCGTCCAAAGGCGTCATCGTTCAGAGGGACGTTCTTCATGGCCCGAGAACACCATGTCATGGCCTGGGGATCTCTTTCAATCTTTTGCATATCATTATTCAAAGGTGTCATGGTTCAGAAGCATCATCCTCATAGCCTGAGAACATCATTTCATGGCCTACGAATCATGTATCAAATAACCCATGGCCCAGGACATCATGGTCTAAGGACGTCATTCCTAACCGTCCAAAGACAACATTCATGGTCCGATGAGAATTTGCATCATGTTTAAATTACGCAATATACGCTTGTATCGTTTATTTGCAGGTAATCTGGCGAGCAACAATCATCCTGGCAGAAGCGGTCCCGCTCCAGTTCTCTTAACCATTCCCGTAAGTCATTTGTTCACCCAACCCCATATGTTGCGTCCGTTCTTGTAAAACTTCATCGATATACTTTGCTGATGACTCCTGAACTACATACAACCTGTTCCTGTAAAACCAGGGATATGTAGGCAACTCAGAAACTAGGGTGCGGCCTAAATCTCTTCAAACCATTTCTCTCGGTCAAAATTGACCATCATATCTTTACCCGACAACTCTTTCATCCTTTCTGGGTAAAGAGGGGTAGCTGTTGATACCCAATTTTTCCTCAAACTATTTTTAAATTTGCATATATACCTTCAAAATCATATTTTATAATAATTGGTATTTTTCCATAATTTTTCATATTATTATCAATTTATTTTTCTAATTTATTCAGTACTTTATATCTAATAATTATTCATAAATTACATTACAAGTAATTTCAAAGTATTTTTTAGCTCAATATATCATTTTTAATCCTATTAGGATTTAATTATTTCACAAATTAGCCAATTTGGCATTGTTTGGCTATAATTACAATAATTTTGCAATTATAGCCTAATTGTACACTTTATGCTATTTTAATTCAATAATCAGTTATTTTATATTTTAAATATTATTTAATTACCTTAATTTCACCTATTTAGATTAATTTTATTTTATCTAATTATTAGCTATTTTTATTAATTATTTATCTAATTTTAATGGGTATTTAACAATTAGCAATTCTTATTTAAATTACAACCTAATTAAATCTGGTCCAAATTAAATAACCTACCAGACCCCAAGCCCAATAACCTATCCTACCCGGCCCAATCCCCATTCCATCTAAGTTGTTGATTATTTTGAATCAACGGTCCAGATCAGCCCCTTCCTAATTTAACCCCCCAATGACTACCCACGTCTCTCACTTCTCCCCCCTATCGTTCTCTCTCAACCGGTCTCTCTATCTCCCTCTCTCTATCTCTGGTTCTTTTTAGAACCTTCTTTTCTCCCCTCCTCTCCGATGGACCCTGTCCACCTTCTCTGGCCACCTCCCTCACCGGAAACCATGGCCTTTCATCATCTCCTGGCCTCTGCTTCACCCCACACCAGTTTGACACTACTCTGAGGTCCTCAGGTGAACCTGGAGCGGTTCAACTCCTACCCATGGTCCTTCATGCCATTTTTCGGCCACCTCCGACCTTTCTAGTAAGATATATGATTCTTCCGGCTAAAACCGGTAACATTTTAAGGTTTTCTCATCTTCTCTGGGTTCTCTGAACCCCTAACTCTTAAGATTTTCCGATTTCTTTTAGATCTGTCTTAGATCTGTGTATATTATGAGATTTTGTTGTTTTCCTCAAAGGTTTTTTCCGGTTTTTCTAAAGTAACTCTTCATCTGCAACTAGGGTTTTAACCCCTTTTTTAAAAAAACGATTTTCTTCTGATTTTTTATGTATTAATCTACGACTGTCACTGTGTTTAAATGTTTGTTTGAGCCTTCTCCTTTATCCGAGTTATTCTGTTGAAAACCCTAATGTTTTTTTAAGTTTCTGAGATCGTCTTGGGTGTTATGTTCAATTAATCTGTGTATTTCTTATGAACGTTCTGTGAATTCCTGATTTATATGGTTTTTACCCTATGCGTGCTTGTTAGAGTTGCTGATTTTCGTCTATTATGAGTTTAATTTGTTTATTCTCATGAGCTTATGCTAATTTCTCCTAAATTGGTATTGTTCTCTATTTGTGGGTCTTCGAATCCCTGTGATTGGTTCTTTATCGATCTTGCATGATATTCTCTACTGATTCTTGAGATATCCCTTTAATTAAGGCTGGTTTCGTGTTTATTCTTGCCTATAGCATGTTACTCCGCTCATGTGTGATATTTTCCTTTGATAAATATTGATTCCCTGTAATTAAAACCTCACTCGAGGATCTCCTTACTGATTTCCAGAATTTGAAATATCTCTTGCCTTATTTCTCTAGCTGATTCCGCTGTCAAACTAATTTGTATATATTTTCCTTAAATAGGATTCTGAACTTGACCTTAATTGCATGCTCTATACCTATATTACACTTGTACTACTTCCTTATTGTGTTATAAGCAGCTTTACTTGATTCCTTTTCTTATTTTGCTACTACTTCTTACCGTTTGAGTATGATTCCTTAATTAAAGGAAGTCTGTATACTAAATGGATTCTAATTAACGTTTATTCCTATAATTACTGGTGAACTATTATTTTTACCTTATTATTCTGCCCACTTTCAAACTATATATACTCTATTCATTCATTAGCATAAGGACAAAAAAAAATCTGTTCAACTCTCTCTCTCACAACTAAAACTCTCTATTCTCTCTTCTGTGCTACTTGCTAATGTTCTAAGCTAGCCGACTGCAAGCCAAGGTTAACTACTGCGCCTCTCTTATTTCTGCTTTGTGTTTTTGCTTTTTTTCACTTCACTGGTATGTTCTAATTCAGATTTCAGTCCTCAAACCAACATGTTTCTATTACTGTTACAATTCCTTGTATTTCTGATATACTTTTATTTACTATTTTTGCTGTTCAATATGTAATTAGGATCCTGAATTCCCTCTACATGTTAAGTTATGCTTTACTTGTCAATGACCAACATGTTTCTGTATACTTAGTACATGTTTCTTATGTGAATCCCCATGAATGGTACGTTAGTTGATCATGGTCTTAGTTGTTTGGTGTTGATATGTTAATCTAATCCAATACCCTACTGTCCCCCCCGATCCTCTGAACCTGTAGGAGTTTCTGATTGTGTGCTCGTATATGTTCCTGCCTGCTACATGTTTGCCCTCACAAGCTCCATATTTGTCCCTCCAACCCCATTCCCTTGCTTGTGTTTGCTGGGCTATTCTTGGTCCTTTGTGTGATGCTGACTTTATTTTGGTTCTGATATTGGTATGCATGCTCCTTCAAATTGTTTCATCAGTTAAACTTTGTCATAAAACTATTCTAATTAAGTCTCTCTTTTCAAAACTGTTTTCTTACTTAAACTCTTCAAAACTATGTCGAGCACTCTCATTATACTCTTAGACCACTAAGTTCTGCCCCTTTTGTGTGAGCATTGCCTTAGGACCCCTGAGCTCCCTCTGAACTTTGACACACAAAAGCTGGCCTTTCCACACTGCACTTACTCTATCTTGGCTATGAAATTTGGGTGTGAGCACTGCCCGAGAGCCCTTGAGGTCCTTAGGGAACTCTGACACACCCAAATTATGAGAAAAGTTGTGAAACAATACTTGGCATTGAGGACCTGGAGACTTGGGCCTATTCTGTAGGCTCCCTATAATTAACTTCTTATTTTTTCTTTATTTTCAGTTATGTAATTCCTATTCAAAGGACTGTAATAATTATTTGTAAATGACTCTAGGGTTGGATAGTGAAAAGGGGTGGGTAATATGCATGCTGTAGTATAATCCAGGGTGGAAATCATGTTCACAGGTTTACTTTCTCTATGCGCAATAGCAACCATGTTTAGGTACAACATGCCAAACATGTCGTGCATCAGATATCATGCTATTTAGGATTTATATGTACTGTTTTCAGCATCTCATCCACACTTAGAAATCCTGTGTATAGGGTAGATAATAACAATAAAATAAGCTGCTATTATGTGATTCTGCCCATGTAAATATGTTCTGAAATTTCATTTAGAAATCCCGCCTTAGGGTAAACGTGTTAACACAATTTGTTATTCATTCACTCACCATATTGCAACCATGCTCCGCACTTAGAAATTCTGCTTTAGGTAAACAATATCAAAATTGTCACTCCTGCCCATTTTGAAGCTGTGCATTTAGAAATCATGTTTAAGTTATTATGCATCATGGTGCATTAGACATCATGTTATATGATCGCACTTATTCAATCACACTAGTCTAAATACAAATGTATAAACAGTCCTCCTATTCTAAATAAACTGGTAATTAGTCTCTAAAAGCAATATTTAGAATTGCATGCTATTAGGTATAGCAACCTGGGATTATTAACAAATCTGAATAACTGCTACATATTATTTTACGCCTAGGCAAGACTTAGGTAATCAACTTTAAAATAAAACCATAACCGTCTTTGTGATTAGTGTTTAACTGTCAGCATGTTAAGATTAGTAGGCAAGCCTGATTAGGACTTCCTCTCTGAGTTATGTAATAAATTTGACTCTGTTGTTATAACTTAGATACCTATGTTTAGGATCTGAATTTAGACCTTAATTGTGTATGAGTCATGTTGTTTATGTGTACTATATGTGGAGGTATATCTGAGCCTTTTATTTGTCTTCCATGCTCCCCTTTAATTGAAGTCCTATCTGTTTATTATGTGTCACCTTAGTATTTTACCTTTAAACTTGAGGGTCTACCTAGAACCTCCTTTTATAGAATAGGAGTCCTAAATTCCTCCGGGACTGATAGGAAGGGACGGGTAACAGCATGCAATAGGGGTCGAGACCAACCCTCGCTTTAATTACCTTCATGGGGTGGGAAATGGTAGATATGGATATGATGACCGGTGCGTTAATACCATGTGTAGCCCCTCTTTGAGAAGTGTCATACTAGGTATTGCATCGATGTGATCCATATTATAAACATACCTAGGATACCCCTTTAAATTCACAAATATGCTTAGATTGTAATCCATTTCAAAATCTAGCTTTTCATTAACTGTTTTTCGAACATCTGTGTACTTAAACTTAAATCCCCTATTATTTGAACCATACTTGTTTATTTGCTAAATTGTACAAATCTACAAAAGCTGTTTGGCTGGGAATCACACTGGTGGATCCTGAGGGGTGCCTAATACCTCCCCCTTAGGATAATTTCAAGCCCTTACCTTGTCTCTAGTTACCAAACGTAGTTATAAATGAACCCTCTAGGTGCCCTAAGCACCTTAAATCATTAGGTGACGACTCTTCAAAATGCAAACCCCTTTCCCAAAAGGAACGAGCTGTCTCAACCAGAATGTCATAAACCCTATTTCGCGAGAAAAAAAGGGCCCGACAAGCACGCGGGCTGATGGAACGGCTGTAAACCGTTCTAATATCTCTATGGCAACGGTTTAACAGTCTGTGGAAACGGTTATGGGGAGAGAAAGAAGGACTTGCATATAATGTTCATCAACTTAGAAAAGGCGTACGATAAAGTTCCAATAGAGGTTTTGTGGAGATGTTTGGAGGCTAGATGTGTACATGCTTCTTACGTTATGTTGATTAAGGACATGTATGATAGAGTAGAGACCCGAGTGAGGACGGTGGGTGGGGACTCGGACCATTTTCTGGTTATGATGGGGTTGCATCAAGGGTTTGCACTCAGCCCTTTTTTTGTTTGCTCTGACGATGGACGCACTGACGCACCACATCCAGTGGGAGGTGCCATGTTGCATGCTATTTGCAGATAATATTGTATTGATTGACGAGACGCGAGGCGATGTCAACGTGCAATTAAAGGTATGAAGGCAGACCCTAAAATCTAAAGGATTCAACTTGAGCAAAACCAAAACAGAATACTTGGAGTGTAAGTTCAGTGGCGAGACTCAAGGAGGGGAAGGGGAGGTAAGGCTGGACTCGCAGGTCATCCCTAGGAGAGGAAGTTTTAAGTACTGTGGGTCAATTATTCAGGGGGGGTAAGGAGATTGATGGCAGTGTTACACATCGTACTGGGGCAGGATGGATGAAATGGAGACTCGCTTTCAGTATTTTGTGTGACAAGAAGGTGCTACCGAAACTAAAAGGTAAGTTCTACAGAGTGATGGTCAGACCAACGATGTTGTATAGGGCTGAGTGTTGGCCAGTCAAGATTGCATGTCCAGAAGATGAAGGTAGTAGAGATGAGGATGTTGAGATGGGTGCATGAGCACACCAGGTTAGATATGATCAGAAATGAGGTTATTCGCGACAATGTGGGTGTGTCCCCTATTGAGGACAAGATGCGGGAAACGCGACTTAGGTGGTTTGGTCATACGAGGAAGAGGAGCATAGACGCCCGGTGAAGAGGTGTGGGAGGTTGACATTGAAGGGCCTACGAAGAGGTAGAGGTAGGCCAAAAAAGAGGTGGGGAGAGGTGATTCGGTAATATATGGTGCAAATTCAGCTGGCCGAAGACATGACACTTGATAGGAAGGTATGAAGGTCGAGGATTAGGACAATAGAGTAGTTAGTATAGAGTGTTCATAACAGTAGTATTGGCACGCAGTCTCGCTTTCTGTTGGTAGTAGGTTTTTATGACTCACCGTTGTTTCTTTCATTGTTGATCACCTTACTATCCTCTTGTTTTTATTATGCTTTTATATGGCTTTTTGGTACTGTCCCTTCTTGTCTATATTTTCATTAATGTGGTGCTAATATTTTTCTGAGCTTAGGGTTTATTGGAAACAACCTCTCATCCTCACAAGGTAGGGTTAAGGTCTGCGAACATACTACCTTCCCCAGACCCTATGATATGAGATAATACTGGATATGTTGTTATTGTTGTTGTTGTACTTACTTGTGTAAGAGGTTGAACAAAAATAAAAGACAACCTTGTTTAAAACTTTAGTCTAAAGTTTTCAAAGAAAATTATGATAGTATCAGTGAAAGATTTAGATTATGGTCTATAATTGTCTACAAAGTAGCTAAAAGTTTTGATCGATCTAAATAGTGGTTATATTGGGGAGGGTATGTTTGGTACGAACGAAATATTTTTTAAAACATTAAAAAACCCAAAAATATATTACTCCATAGCGCGCACACCCAAAATCTGAACAGTGACCTCAGAAAGGGCTATTTGTGTAAAACCGCCAAATTTAGCTAGAGAGAAAAACCAACTCATGTAAAGGCAAAATCACGGCCCAAGTCTCCTCTCAATCTTTTGCCCTCTTACGCAAAAAACCCTAGCAACACTACCCCTACCGTTCACTCCCTCTTTGGCCTCTCTACAGTCCTTCCATTCTTCCCTCTGAATAACAATGGCGTCCAGTGATCACACGATATTGCAATTCTCACCATCTTCAACCAGCTTATCGGCTAAGGTTCACCCTTTAGTCATATTCAACATATGTGACTGCTACGTTAGGCGTCCCGATCAAGCTGGCCGGGTCATCGGCACTCTTCTCGGCTCTGTATTACCTGATGGTACTGTTGACATTCGAAATTCCTATGCCGTTCCTCACAGCGAGTCACAAGATCAGGTTCTATTCTCAATATTCTTTCTGATAATTAATTATACTGTAATTGGACAAAGAAAAATTTCAGCTATCTTATTTAAGGTCAATTTGGCCGATTCTTAGATTTATAATGAGTATAGATAACTTAGCTCAATAATTTTTGTTTTTAATTTCAAAATGATGAGATGAAGGGACAAATTGTGTAAATTTTCAGTAAATTTAGGGCATAAAGGGCAATTTTGGATAACTCTAGATGAGTTGCCTACTTGCGATTTAATTGCTAGTGCAGAGAATGTGAATGATTTGTTGTACAATTTGTGTTCTGTATGCATAAACCAGTGGTTAACTATGCAGATAATGTGAATGTGAATCCATAAACCAGTTGTACGCAATTGCTGATTTGCACAACCTGTAATTACCCCTGTTGCACTGGCTTAGTGCAAATATTTATATAATATGTATTTTTTACCCATCAAAAAATTAAAAAAAACTATGTATGGGAAATACTAAACAAAACAATTTCATATAGATAATGTACAATACAAAATAAAATTTTCTTTCTTTATTTTTGTTCTCAACTTTGCATACCACATTTCTATTATGGACTGTATTTCTTTCTAGATGTTTTTTTATGATTATATATTTTTGGGCATTTTGTCCATATTAGGTTGCATTGGATATTGATTACCATCACAATATGTTATCATCTCATCAGAAGGTGAATCCAAAGGAAGTCATTGTCGGATGGTAATCCACCTTTCCTTTTTTCTTTTGGTTAAAGTTTCTTTGTGTTGCTAAATTGTTTCTATGGTGGAGAAGTCTTTAGCTCCAATTATTTCCAGAATTGGAGACTCTTATATAGTGCTGCAACATGAAATCTTTGGTGTTCATTAACCTTATAATATGAGTAGTATACATTGTGATTAAAATTGGAATATGATATCCGGAGCATGCCATGTTTAACCATTCATGTAAAAGATGTCTGAAATGGGAACATTTATATATATATATATATACACACACACACACACAATTTCTACTTCCATATACATATTAAGAAAAAAGTTGGGACTTGTTTGGGGGAGACTACCCTAGACGACCATAGGTGGCTAAAATCTCACGAGGCTACTGCAATGTGGAAATGCTTTAAGCTTGGTATTCCCTGTCCTTTATCTTTCACCATTTTCTTTTTAAATTGTTATTAAAGTATTTGACTTTAATATATATATATATGTGTGTGTGTGTGTTGGTGCTATGTTATACATTTAAAAAGATTTGGTGACTTACAATATTCTTGTGTACGCATATGATTTTATGCCAGTAAAGTTAAATTTTTCGTCCCTTTTTTTGGTTTGGTGTACATTTTAATGCATTGATGTACTCCCTCCGGTTCACAATATGTGTCCAATTTGCTTTTTCATTTTGGTTCAAAATAAGTGTCCAGTTATGTAATCAAGAAAGAATTCAATTTTTTACAAAATAACCCCTATGTACATATCCCTAAAAAGTTTTCTTACTCCTCACATTAAATGTTTAATTAGGGGTAGTTTAGTCATAGTAGGTATTTTTGTATAGAATTTAGTATTTTGTTAATGGGCGTGCTAAAAGCAAATTGGACATTTGTTGTGAACCGGAGGGAGTAGTTTTTCTTCATTTATGTTTGAAGTACAAAATTCTTGGGCTTGGTGCCCCTATCCTTGGGACTAATGAAGATATGGTTGTGACATTCTTTTTGGGTAGATGGCTTAACAGGCTACACTTGATTACTCTTGCTGACTTCAATATTTTAGTTCGTTCTTGGCATCACATTTTGTTATCTGGAAATACTTTTAATTTACCGTATGCAGTTGAAAGATGTTGAAAAGAATGACTATGATGTATGAAAGCAGGAAGAAGGAAATAGAGAATCCATTAAATGTAACCTGAATTCAGTGTACAAAGTATTCAATTAACAGAATGCACCTACTTATTGGTCCTTAGAACTTATGAGTACTGGCAACTATATGTTCATATCACATACTTGAATTCTTGGTGTTATCTGCCTATGAACATACTTCATAATTCCTTTTAAGTTTTATGTTGAATATTTAACTGCATATAAATCGATCATTGGCCTGTGAACTTCCTGCTTTATGTAGTAGTGAACAAGTAATACTAGAGCTGATGAAACTGTGACTATCTGATACTTGGACTTCACAGGGTTTCTACTGGTTTTGGAGTTAACAGAATGCACCTACTTATTGGTCCTCAGAACTTATTAGTACTGGCTACTATATGTTGCATATCACATACTTGAATTCTTGTATCTGTCTATCAACATACTTCATAACTCCTTTTAAGTTCCAGTTATCTTGAATATTTAACTGCATCCAAAGTCGATGATTAGCCTGTGAACTTCCCGCTTTATGTAGTCAAAGCTTGTAATACTAGAGCTGATGAAAGTGTGACTATCTGATACTTGGACTTCACAGGTTTTCTACTGGTTTTGGAGTCACAGGTGGTAGTGCTTTGATCCATGACTTCTATTCCAGAGAAACTACAAATCCTATACATTTGACCGTTGACACTGGATTCACAAATGGAGAGGCTTCTGTAAAAGGTTTTGTTTCTGTGCATTTGTCTATTGGAGACCAGCCGCTTGCTGCACAATTTCAGGAAGTTCCATTGGACCTGCGCATGGTTGAAGCTGAAAGGGTTGGATGTATGTCTCCACTTACCCCCATACCATATAGGATGGGCTAATTTTCTTTACATTTCTTTGTTCTTTTTTATTTTTTCCATACTGTAACTGATGCCAGTGAATAGGGGTTGATGAATCTCCAGTACACTGTGATTGAGTTCATTATAATATCTTTGATGATCAAGTTATCATCCATCCAAAGTATAGATGCAAAAAGTAGCTATAGTGTAATGTGTTCTGATAGAAAGGGTAAGAAGTGGTATCTTATTTATTTTTGTTTGGAGAAAGAGGTAAAGAGCATAAGTCATGTTAATTTCCTTTGCACAATAAAGTTTCTCACTGGAGTTTCCTTATGTTCCATTACTTCAGTTGATATACTTAAGACGACTACAGTAGACAAACTTCCAAACGATCTTGAAGGAATGGAAGCCTCAATGCAACGATTACTTTCTCTGATTGATGACATCTACAAATATGTTGATGATGTTGTGGTAACTGAACTTTGCAGCACTCAAATTTTGCACTTGCTCTGCTCTTTTGTTAAGTCATTTACCATATTGATATTCCTTTGCAGGAAGGACGTGTGCCACAAGATAATAAAATCGGAAGGTTCATATCTGATACTGTGGCTTCCCTTCCCAAGCTCTCATCTCAAGACTTTGATAAGCTCATTAATGATGGTCTCCAGGTAGTTATTTTTACCTTTAAATTGGATTGCTAATTTCCATTGTTTCCTTCCTATTCCCTCTCTACCCTCCCTAACCAACTGGAAAAGAAAGCAAGACTTGTAGACATATTATTTTACTTCTCCCTAGCTCCTACACACTGTAGTTAGAAATTTCAGGAATTACCTTTTGGTGGTTATTTATGGAAGGAGAAGTACTTCAGTGAACATCCAATTAGCTTTGTGGCAATTTCTGCTTTGAGCTAATCCTTATAGCAAGTTCTGCTTCAACTTCTAATATAATAACATTTCTCATTCTGTTTAAACACTTTTAGTTAGGAGAACAAACTGATAGATTCTTCTATTTTCTTCTTGTCCATGTTTTCTCCAATCCATGCACACTTGCCTTGGCAGCTGGCTCTTCCACCCCTGCATGTTTTTACCCTTACCCTAAGCATCTATATCCCTTTCCTCTTCTTTTTCCCTTCTTCCCAGTTAAAAATAACCCACTTGAACCTAAAACACCACACTTCTGTTTTCTAATTGACTAACTGCAGCTTGAGATCCTACTAAAATGGCAACCATGTTATCACTTCATTGTCATAAAATGGCAACCATGTTATCACTTCATTGTCATACATCTTTTACTGTGTCTTTAATGATAAAAGCTTGAGATGTATCGATCTTGGGGAAGAGAGCCTGGATGTAGTCTTATGGGAGTTTTAACTAGTCTATTCGCTCTATAGTGCTTTCCATTCCCTACCATTTCTTCTCCTTGTAAAACTCCAGTCTTGGTTCTTTTTTTTTTTTTACAACTTCCCTCTCACCCTGGACCACCAGGCCTATCCCCTCTCTCATAAGCCCTTCCTCTTTATTTTCCTTTTCTTTTCAATTTTAAGTTCTGTACCATAAACTTCCATATAATCTTTCATATTAAGCACATGTAAAATGTTGGGACAAAATTCGTGATTCATCATGTTAATTGAATGTAGCATAAGGGTCAAGATGATCATTAAGGGGTCATTTGGTTTAGAAACAAGTTTTACATATTGTAATACAAAGATTAATAATGTAGGGGTATAACTTGTACAAGGATTAATATGCATAAATTTGAAAATTGCTACCAAACATTAGAATAACAATGCATTTGTTTTATACCGTGATTGATTTTGTCTAATACCTCTAACCAAATGTGTCCAAAGTGTTTATGTGCCACTAGGGCCGTAGTTGCCTCGCAGCAAAAAGTTGAAGCGGCTCTGTGATTGTTTGTAGAATTATTATGTGGCTGTGTTGCCCCCCTTAAGTTTCTTGCTTTTTAAAAATTAAAATGCAATATAAATGCTAATAAGTGTGTCAGTTACCATCAATATGAATGAAGCTGAAACCAGATCAGGTTGCCTGACCCTAAGTTGAACTTTCCTTGCAGGACCAATTGCTCTTGCTCTATTTGGCAAGCCTCACAAGGACACAACTGAGCTTCGCAGAAAAACTTAACACTGCTGCTCAAATCCTGTGATGATGATTAATTCATTCTCGTGTTGTAGTGCAACATCAGAATTTTCTCTAGGTAACTGATTTTTGTTCTGAACAATGATGAAGTCGGTCCTTACGAGAGGGGGAGAATTGTATTTTATAGTTTGTTATTAGTTTGCATGTTTTCATTTCGGTTTTGTACAAGACAAACAACATATATGGTGAAGACGGAGGTAGACTTAGCTAGCGTGATTCATTTGAAAATTCCCTTGAGGACGAATTTTAATCCTTTTTGGAGGTGCCAAATATTGAGGTATTTTTCTTTGATTAGTTTCTTGTATTTTTTAATCTTATTTGGGCGTCGGCAGTAGTTTCTTTGTAACTGTTTCGGTTTGATGGATCGGCTGTTTTGATCCTTATTTTGTCACTCTTAAAAAGTGTTTGTCCGTTCCGTATGAAGAATTATTGGAACGGTAAACATGATATCTATCTTTTTTACTACACAATTTTAACAAGTATTTATTTAATAGACAACACAGCACGATGCTAAACTGCTAAAGAGCAAACTATAGTAACTAACCTTTGTCGAAAAACATGATATCATTTGAACGATGTAATTCTCAGATCTCACTGTTTCCTTATATTGCCTCGTAGGGGAAGTAATACAAAATGTTGGGGCTATCTTTGTCTAGTAGAGTGGATAAGAAACCACTGAAGCTTACATTTTACTGGAGTAGACAAGTGTTGCGGAGAGCTTTACATTTTACTTTACTAGTACCTTTTTTCTACCCTTTGTTACAAAATAAATAAATAAAATATGCTATGTTGAGTTTTGACGAGGTCGCGTAAAAAGGAATTGCCAAAGCAAGAATCTGTCATGACTGAGTAATAATGGATGTTTGAACGGATTATTAATTTATAATATTACTTGTGTGGTTATAAAAGCTTCTTATTAAGGGTAGAATTGTAAGTTTAAGCTAAATTGTTTCCAAATTTAGAAAGGGGTCATTCTTTTTGGAACGGACAAAAAAGAAAATAGGTTCACAGAGGGAGTATTAACAAAAGAAAGAACAAAAAGCTAAACTAACGTGTACGTATCACTCAAAAGGTGCATCGTCATATGGATAAATATGCTTTCGAATTGATAATTGATTTTGAGGACTAAAACATAGGCTGTTTTTACCCTGTGGATCATGCACGGAAAAGTTTATGAAATACTATTTATATTCAAAAAACTATTCCTTTTGTTATTTAAAGAGTATCGATTGAAAATAATGACAAATAATTCTTAAGTAGTAATAATATTAAAATCAATTTCTGTGCAACAATAAGTATATCTCAATCCCAAATAAGTTGGCATAAGCCGTGTGGATATATTTAGGACATTGTAAATTCTCATTCCCTAATAAAATGGGATGAATATTTTTTATACGAATATTTACATATACTATATGCTAAATAATAAACCTAATTATCACTGAAAATAAAGATACAACGTTTATTCCTCTATCAAAGGTAGATTAATGCTAGAATGCAAAACTCCATTTCATTGACAACCATTAAAAAAATTTGAATTCGAAAATCAAGTTTTAGGAAATTATTATTTATTTAAATTGAGTGTTATTACAAATGATTTGGAATATCCTTTGGAGTAATATCTCAATTTTGAGGGAGTTCAGTGAAGATTAAATTGGTTTTGGTTGGAATTTTAGAATAAATGCGAAGAGGACAATATAAATAAATTGTATATATTTTATAGACAAACAACATACAAAATACATACAACCAACATAATTGAATTGAATTAACCGGATTCTACACATAAAAAATTGCATGCAAATTGTATGTTTTGACCGGATTCTGTACAACAAAAAGTTGTATGTAAATTGTATATTTTGGCCGAATATATATATTATATATATAAATATATTAAAAAACTCTAGCTAGTTTTTAAAAATCTAACTAATTAAATCAGGTAAATATTATTCTAATTTTGGTAAATTAGTATAATTTGGTATAAACACCCGATGCACGTACGTTTTAATGTGATCTTAAAATTCACTACCCTTTTTTGTCAACTTTTATATCTACAATAGAATAGACAAAATAATAAAAAATGAAAATAGCATAAAAGATGTGAAAAACAAAGAAAACGGAGTAAAACATTCTCGTTCGTTCTTCACTATCTTTTCTTTCAATTTTATTTGTTTTATCATTAACTAAAAGTTTTCTGGGAATGTTAATAGTAATACTT
Organism: Nicotiana tabacum; assembly: GCF_000715075.1. Taxonomy (NCBI): domain Eukaryota; kingdom Viridiplantae; phylum Streptophyta; class Magnoliopsida; order Solanales; family Solanaceae; genus Nicotiana; species Nicotiana tabacum. The sequence continues at coordinate 62,718,408 of NC_134095.1, forward strand.
ACACATATATGACAATTATACTAAAGTGACAAACAATGTGACAGAGTGCGTCAAAGAACATAGAAAGCATGGTGCAAGCTAGGTGTGTACATATCGAACCGGAAAACCACACCAAACTGAAAAGTCAAACCAAACCGATTAAAAAATTCGACTAGGTTTGGTTTGATTTGGTTTGGTATTGAGTAAAAAATCCGAACCAAACTGACATATAAATATATAATTTTTATATATACTTTTAAGAATTTATATATAATTTTCTTTACAAAAATTCTAGAAATATTTGGGATTCTCTTATGGAATGTAATATTTAATAAAATATAAAGTACTCCATTTTTATTAACCTTAAATAATGGGTTATATGATCACTCTCTTATCAAGTGTTACTAAAATGTGTTAATTTTGTTCTTCCATATTCATATGTCAAGATTTAATTCTTATATCTTTTTCAAATTTGAAGTAGTATTTCTATAATCTAAAATTAAATATAACTTATCAATAATTAGATATCATATTGATTTTTATGTTTAATTATTAAATTCGTTTAACTTTGTAAGTATACATCAACAAAAAATTATTGTTAGACGACTAAAAAATAACTATCATGTGTTATTAACAAAATCCTACCATAAAAATATTTTACTAGATCATATGTTTGTCAATTTTTTAATTTTTACTAAAAATATATTTATTTATAAAAAAAGTTTAACAAAGTAAGATTGAAATAATATTCACGTAACAAAAAACCCGATAAAACCGAACCAATCCAACCCAATATAATTGGTTTGATTTGGTTTTAATAAAAATTGAACCAATCCGATCCATGTACACCCCTAGTGCAAGCTACACTTAGAATCAATATTTTACTTATTTATCTTTAAAGCATTAGCTGTGAAACATTCCATGTGGATGAATTAAATAAACAGCGACTTACCATCTAACGAGTAGATTAACATGTACTAGTAATGTATTATTTATCGTACATATAGCACAGTTATTGTGCTAGATTGTTGTGTTTCATGCGATTTATCGTACACATAATATTATCTTTTTAGTACTTGATTAACTATTTAAAATTCAAAAAACAGAAGGAAAAATAAATGAATTAAAGAACCCCCCAAGCCCCTCAAATTCTGGTGATTGTATTATATGGGTCAAGATTTTCTTGATCAGAAGACAGTTACAACCAAAGAAAAAAAACACAATCTTTTTATTCATTAATTTAAAACAACAAAATTAAAGAAAAAAAAATAAGTCATAGTAAAATCATAGAATTCTCAAAGTGATGACTAATGATTTATTCTAGACTAGACTAGTTGACCGGTCTAAGAGAATTTAATGAGGTTGACGCAGTCCAAAACCTATAGAAGACCATATATAAGCTATTGCTATTAACTACAGTAATTAATTACGCAGTTGGAAATGGTACTAATGCCTTTGGATGGATGGCTCTTCAATATCTTCCAACTAGTCTATACCTTCATTTCTATGTTGTACTCGTCAAACTTACGCGACCTTAGTAATTTTTCAGCCCCTCTCCGACTTCGCACAAAAGAAACTAGTTTAAATTTGTTGAAATCCAATTCCAAAACCTCTTTTAAGGGTGACATTAGGTTCAATGTAGTGACACTAGTTTAAAAGAATTTCACAATACTATCATACCTAAAAATTAATTAGATGTAATCATTTATAAATAATATTATAGAAGTAGTTGTGGCTCAACACCGAAATTTGTAAGCAAAAGATTTATGAGCTTTAGAGAGAGAAAGACCAAAATCTCTCTAATTCCAAATTAACCAAACAACCATTCAACAATGGCCATATCCCCACTCCCGGCTAGAGACCCAACTCCCCGAATACCACCGAAATCCCCCGATATTACTAATGGAGTCCCCCATACTAAAATTGTGATGACCCAAACGGTCATCTTATGTTTTAGAACTCGATTTCGTGTTCCGAGACCTTTAAAACCTTATTTTATCCCTCCTCGATTTCGTGCGCAGTCCGGCGTGTTTCCGGAAAAGCTTTTATGTTGAAAGTTGATAAAAATAATAATTTTTGCCTTAAAAAGTTAATTTAGTTGACTTCAGTTGTTGTTTTGAGTAAACGGACCAGACTCGTGCTTTGACAGTCCCGGTAGGTCCGTATCAAAATATGGGTCCTGGGCGTATGCCCAGAATCCGAGGTCCCTAGCTCGAGATATGAATTTTTAATGAAAATTGAAAGACTGAAAATTAAATGGTTTTAAGAATTTGGTTAATGTTTGATCTTGTTGGTATCAGACCCGTATTTTAGTTCCGGAACCCGGTACAGGTCCAAAATAATTATTTATACCTTATCTGTGAAATTTGATGAGAAACGCAACTGATTTGACGTGATTTGGACGTCCCGTTGTGAAAATAGGAATTTCAAGTGTTCTTAAAAATTTCATTCAAGTCCCTATAATATTTTTAGACTATGTGCACGGTTGGTTTGGAGCCCTGAGGGCTCAAGCGAGTTTCGGATAGGCTACGGGTAGTTTGAAACCTAGAAATATGGTGTGTTTTGCTGCTACTGGTGTGCTGATGCTTTGTGCTTCGTGATCGCGAAGCCATTCACGCGATCGCGAAGGGGAAACTGGGATGGGGAGGAATTTACTCTTCGCTAACGTAGAGACTGGGTCGCAAACGCGGAGCAATGTGGGCTTTACCCTTCGCGAACGCGACCAGCTCGACTTGAACGCGATGGCTTAGGGACCTGGGGGAGGGGTGAGTTGTTCTTCTACGTGAACACGATCATTGGGTCGCGAACGCGAAGGTAGAGGGGAGCATCCTTTCGCGAACGCGTAGTGAGACTCGCAAACACGTAGGCCTTTGGGCCGCTGTTTCTCGAGATCACGACAGGCCGTTCGCGAACGCGAAGAAGGCCTGTCCAGTGAATTAAAAACATACCAGAAACAAGAATTTTTCAAAATTTCACAACTTTTTCACTAGAACTCGACCTAGGGCGATTTTTGAAAAAGGAATTCAACACCAAATCATAGGTTGTACTCTTTAACTCGTTTCCTTCAATTTCCAACATCACCCATTAGATTTCTAGTCTTAAATTTTGTTCTTTCATGGTAGAAATTAGGGATTTGGGGGGAATCGGGGGGGGGGGGGGGGGTGCAAAATTGGGGATTTAGACCTCGATTTGGGGTAGGATTTCAGAATTAATTACATATTCGGTCTCGGGGGTGAATGGGTGAATGAGTTTTGGTTCGAACCTCGAGTTTTGACCAAGTGGGCCGGGGGTTGATTTTTGATTTTTTGGGGGAAATGTTGGGAAACCTAAATTTATGTATTGAAATTGATTCCTTTAGCAATATTTGATGTTATTAAGTTAATTGTGGTTAGATACGTGTAGTTTAGAGGTGGAATCTAGAGGAGAAGTGGTAATTGAGCAGTGAGTGGCCTGTAGACCGAAGTAAGTATCGTGTCTAACTTTGACTCGAGGGATTAGGAACCCTTGACTTATTTGCTATGTGAAAATCCATGTGAGTGGCGTATAGGTGAGGTGACGAATACCTATCCGCAACCAATTTATCTGTTTTGCCTATTTATTTCCCGTTCTTCTTATATTGTCTTTTGCTGCCTTAACTACTACATGCTTGACTGGTATTTCTATGCTTAATTGCTATTTGTCAAACATTAATCTTTATGGAGAGGCTATCTAGGATAATTGAGAATGCAGTACTTAGAAAATATTGATTCCCCTCAGCATCAACAGGGGTGGTCCTAAAATATCACACATATTCTTTGCTAATAACCCTACTTTGTGTGCTAGAGCCAATAGGAAAAATTGTGATACTATCTTGGCTTCCCTAGATCAGAGGAGTTAAATGCTGCTTTAGGATATAAGGTCAACTTCCTGAAATCCAAGGTTATCTTCTCAACCAACTGTAAGGATGATTGGGCCAATCCTATGTAGCTCCATGTTAAGAATTAAGAAAAGCACAAATTTTGGTAAATACTTGGGCTTTCCCATCTTCCACAAAAGATCCACAAATAATGGTTTCTAGTTCATTATCGACAACATGAACACAAAGCTTGCAGGTTAGAAAACTAAGTTCTTAAACATGACTGACCGTACAACATTGGCAAATTCAAGCCGGAAAAGTATTCCCAGCCATGTGATGCAATACATTAAACTGCCATCCCATATAACTAACCAAATAGACAGAATCTAAAGGAACTTTATTTGGGGCACCACTTCAGAAAAAAGGAAAGCTACATTTAGTTAAATGGGATACAATGACTAAGCCAAAAAATAGGGAGGGGGACTTGGTTTACAACAAGCCCATATGAAGAACAAGGCTAGTCATGCAAGCCTAGCCAGAGAATGTACCACAACACTGACACAATTTGGGCTAGATTCTCAATGAAAAAATATTGTAGTGGGAGGCAGAGCAGGCTAAGGTCAAAACTAAAACATGAAAATGCATTCAGGAGGGCTGAAAGGTATGCACAAAAGCTTCTACATGGATGGTTCATAAAGAGGATAAAGTGAATTTCTTAATTGGCATCTGGATCTCTGACTTGCAGCCATTCCACTTCATCCTTCAAGACCCCTATCAAGATAATGAAATTACTTTGAAATTTAATTCAATATACTCCAATGGGGAGTGGAACTTCAGTGTTGTACACTACCCCATTCCTCAGGCTATATCCAATGTTATTCAATACACCTTCATTGCCTATACTACCAGTACTGAAGACAAGCTAATCTGGAACCTCACAAGCAATATGATATTCGGTGTAAAAACTGCCTACTCTTTCATTGATTATGATCTGAGAACAAGATGACCAATTTAGCTGGATATGGAGGCTTAAGGTCCCAAATATAGTTAAAATGTTCACTTGGCTCATGCAATACAACATGCTGCCAACATGAAACACCTACATCACATTGATCTGAATGTCACCCCCTCTACTACTTCTGTTATACAGACGTGGAAGACATCAACCTCATTTTCTTTGTATGTATTAATGCCAAAATATTTTAGTTTAAATTGTCACATGAATGCACTAACCATGCATGCTACCATTTCCTGTTTTTCTCCATGCAAAACTAGGAATACACCTAGAATAAGCTAAAGAAGATGCCTTTCAGTAACATAATTGGTTGGAAATTCCAACTACCTTTCTGCTTCTGGAGCATCTGGCTAACTAGAAACAATAATGTGTTTGATAAAAAGAGAAACTACAACCCTGTTGATCAATCCATTACTAGGGATCTAGAATACCATCATGTCGCAGTACACCATAGAGCCACCACAAACACAACCACTATTCACATAAATGACAGCCACCAGTTATTGGGTACTATAAATCAAATACTGACGGGGATGCATGTACTACCACAGGAATAGGGGGAGTTGGTGGAGTATTCGGGAATAATATGGGAGACTAGGTATTAGGTTACATGAAGGGGATGCCACATACTACTAGTATCATGGCAGAACTCCAAGCCCTTTGGCTGGGACTAAAAATTGCACTTGACCATACTCTGATACCCCTAGAGATCAACACTGATTCTGAACTAGTTATAAAAATGCTAAAGTATGAAAACCTTCATTATATTACTTATGAATGCAGATCCTTGATGGAGCAGCTGGGGAGCCCAACACCAGGACATAGCTTCAGAGAGCAGAACCAAGTAGCGGACCTCAAGGAAGGAACCAGAAAAGAAATTTTTTAAAGGATCAAGTTTTTGGGAGTTCCTCTGGTGTTTGCAAATGACGCAATGTGGGCAGACATCCTAGGAATTGTATTTACAAGAAAAATTACTAGTGTAATGCTAGACAATGAAGATAGAACTCATGAGAGCTCAACCTCTCATATTATGGTGTAATTATTTTAAAACAATATATATATATATATATATATATATATATATATATATATATATATATATATTTGGGATGAAGCTAAAATAAGCTTAAACGAGGGTAAATGGGAAATGGAGGGAAAATGAAATATTTGAGTTTCATTTGAGATTCCCTCCTCGATGAAGGGACATTGTCCCATATTGGTAGGGGAAGAGATTTTAATGGGTATATAAGCAATTGCTCTTCTTCTAGCTCTTAAAGAGTTGAGAAGAAGGCAAGCCTCGGGCCGTCGTCGTCGTCGTCGTCGCTCAGCTCGGCTTCGACTTCGGATTTGGTGAAACGATTGATTGATTAATTTTTTGGACCAAATTTATTTGTTAATAGTAAATATTAACAGAAATAATGTTATTAAATATCCATTTTAATAATAAAATATTAATATTAAATCCATTACTTGGTAATAAAAATTTTAGTTATCAAAATAAATAAATATTAAATCCAATTCCATTATTATTTTTCCGTTTTTCAGTTTTGTAACTGAAAATTAACCTCCCTCTTCAATTCTCCCGGTTTATTGTTGAGTAAATAGCCATTTATGTTATGGTATTTATGCTATGACCATTTTGCATAAACAACCATTCTGAAGAGTTGCACCTCTTCAGTTTTCAACCCAATATTGGCTATAAATACAAGTCCATTCTCTTAGAATTTCCATACGATTTTTTGAGTTCTCCTCCTTTCTTCTGCATTATTTTATCTTCAAAGAAAGCAACAGTAAGTGTGATTTGCTACCGAACTTTGTGTTCGCTGAAACACTGAAGTTTGAAGTACCACTATACCAGTGTGTAATTCCTTCTATCCTTGGAGGAAATAATCCATAACCTTGGGTACTAGGAAGGGATTAAATTCCTTAAGAAAACACTGTGAATTTGGTGGGCTCGGATTAACTTTTGTTTCTTTATATTTTCTGTTTATATGTTATTCTATTTTTTTCAGAATTAGTTTACAAATACAGTTTTCGAACATATATATATATATATATATATATATATATATATATATATATATATATATATATATATATATATATATATATATATATATATATATATCTAATTGACCAAAAAAACTTAGAAGTAAGATACATATAACATATCAAAATACACCTATATGTAAAAATTCTTTTATACAACTATTAGTTTATTACATAATTTAACACTTCTAAAAGTTGTGTTCATAGATTTTTGTTGATGATTCGTCCTCGATCAACTTAATGACCAATTTTCAGTCAACATCATAAGGGGGGTTAACACATGCTCGAGCCATATATATTTCCATGTAAAAACACAAAACACACAAACACACTTTTTTCATTCTTTCAACTCACACATTTTCTTTATTACATTCTTTGTAACTTCTCCTCCTTCCTCTTTTTCTGCAACTAATTAATTAACATGAATGACAACACTACCTTGTGTTATTTCCATCCCAAAGAAGTGGTTATAGGAGTATGTGCTTTGTGCTTAAATGAAAGGCTTCTAGTCTTGGCTTCTAAGCAAGAAAAGAAGATTAAAACATCAAAGACCAGAGATCAAAACTACTACAGTTTCTTGAGTGCAGAAAAGAAGAACAATGACCATGATCGTCAATCAAGAATTCATTATCTGCCAAAGATGTTTGCTTTGAGCTCTCTTCTCAGTCGCCTTGACATTAGACATGCCCGCAAAGTCGAAGAGATTATTCATGATGATGCTTCTTCCACTTGCAGCTATGAAGGTTAGCATTAATTTCTTTTTCCTCCTTTTTTTTTCAATTTAGGAGCCAGAATTTGAAGTTATGAATTTTGATTTTTTCATCTAAATTATAGCTCATTTTAGTTTTTTATTTTGCAATTAAATATTTATATATTTTTAATAGATTTCTTTTTATATAAATATAAGATTTAAGCAAAAGTTATTGAGTTTGTCTAAACCCTTAGCTAATATATTATATTCTACTGTTAGGAGGCGAATTCAAAATTTAAATTTGACGAGTTCGAATTTTTAATATCAATACCGCTGAAATCCTTACATTTTTTTAATTATGGATTCAGAATTTTGTGTTTTTGAAAATTTACTAGTTTTTCAGATTAACATATTTATGCTCTGTGTGAAAAATGTTGGATCAAATCTATCGCATCCGTCTTCGTCACTACCCATCCTTCGCCCCACCTTTTTTTAATTTTCTTTTTGGAGTAACCCCTTTTCTTGAGAAGTTATGATGTATTTGAAATATTCAGCCTCTGCTTTATCGTGGTTGTATATATTTGGACATTTATGTGGTAGTATTATTGGGTAAAATAGCTAAATTAATGTGGCCTAAAACCTTGCTATTACTTTTAAGTTCTGTTTATCTGAAGTCACAACGGCCAGTAATTTTGAGAATTAGGTAACAAATGAATAACTACCACCGAATAAGTGCCATGACTTTTTATCATTACTTAAGGGCCTTTTAGTTTTACTTATAGGTATTTTTAATTATAGCGTCCTGTTTTCACAGTTGAGTTTCGAGCAAACTTTCCATACAAAGTGCATGTAGTTACATAATTATGTGTTACGTAAAACATGCATACAAATTATAGCTACTATACTATTTTTGTTGCGTACTTATAATTAATAATGCTCAAATCAAATTAAGTATGACTATTGAGAACTCTTTTTTCTTTTCCTTCTTTCACTTTACCCATTTTTGTTTTGACGACGCTTTTTTATATATGAGGAATAACAATGTTTTCCTTAATTTTGTAGACATTTTTCTTCTATTCTGCTTTTTATTGCTTGTATATAATACAACAATGATTATTTCTCTTTACTTCTGTTTTATGTATATTTCCTCCTTTTTTGCTTTTCGTTGATGATGAAAAATTGTGAATGACTTTAGATGCACGTAAATTAACAATAATTAATTGTTTTACACATTGACTTCTCTATTTTTCTAGTTTCCCTTTTCCTCTTTTTTTTTTTTCTTCTTTTTGAATATAGATTAACTCTAATTTATAACTTTTTGTAGACTCTTTTATATCAATAAAGTTTGAAAATAATGGAGTTGCCTCATGGGAGAAGGGAGGAGCTGGCACAGTACCAAAGGTGTCACTTAAGCAATGTGACAATATGTCTAATTGGAGCAGAAGCTCAAGCAAGGAGGGCAGAGGAGGAGCAGTAATAGGGCATGCAAAGCCACGTATGCAGCTTAGGTGGCGGAAGCGGATTGGACACATTTTCCAGCTCATCAGATTGAAGAGATCATCCACCACCAAATTAGAAGGAGTGAAGGTGAGACATGGATGGATAAGAACTCTGACAAAGAGAAAGACCAAAGAATGATTCATAATTCATAAGGTGGTGGCAAAAATTAAACCAAAGGGGCTTGTCCTTAAAAAAAGGTAAAGAAAAAAAGCTACATTTTTTTTTTCCATTTACAAGGTGTGAATGAATGGAAAATAACTTTTGTGAAGATTGGCTTAGCATTATCATACCATAAAAATTATTTTTTTAGGCTTTCCCTTTTTACTTGTTTGGCATGTATCCTAAAATAATGAGTGACAACCCCATGTTATAGCCACTTCTTGAATTGTCTACAAAAAAGGGATCCTCAAAACAATTCTCTCCTAGCGTATAGCTCTTGCCAACCCATGTTATTGGCCCTTTTTTAAAAGTGAAAATGGCAAAAAGTCCAATCTAAATGCTTCACAAAAGGAAGAAAGAGGGAACAAGGGCCATACCTCTTATGCTACTAAGTAACTTGTCCTCTAGTTGTCTTGGTCAGAGCCATCTTCTCTCTTGCTTCCCTTCACTACAATATACTCTGAATTGTAATAATTGACATGAGCTTTTGCTTTTTTACTTGACAAGACAATTCTTGGAAACTTTATGTAAATTTTTGCTTGGAACAATGACATGCTATTAAGCTATAGTCTCGTTTTAATTTCTAATCCTATTAATGATCAATATTTCCTTTAATAAATACACCTTGAAAATCCCCCCCTGCCTTTTTCCCCTCCCAATCCCATACCAAAGCCAAGAGTTTTAATAAGAGGATTCAAGAAAATGTTAAAATGCTAAATCGGAATTTCAAACATACGACCTAAATAATTTTAAACAGTTTTACTACCATGCTAGAAAGCTTCAATAGTGATGTATACAAAACTCAACAATTTATCTATACACAAAGAAATTATCTTTACCTACTTGCATAATCCAATATTTTGACTAAGGAATTCAATTAAATCCCTTCATGCAAGGGAGCTCCACTCTTGCTCCAAGAGGCACAGTCACATAGAGCAAAGGCACCTTTTTCGTTAGAAAATTATATTATGCATATAGGTTATAATTTTTTTATAATACATATATACCAAAAATATATATATTAAACATTAAACATCCTTGATGTCCACGTGCAACCCCATCCCTCAATGGAGTGTGTAATAATTAATAGGATATTATAGCTACATATATCTCCATGTGCAAAGCACATAGAGAGGGGTCCTTCCTATTGTGAACAGGGGTGACAAAATGGTTCAAAAAAAATAGTTAACCACCCATATTATCCACTAAAAAATGGGTTGGATAATGAACTTTTTAAAAACGGATCAAATATGGATAAGAACCATATTATCCATTTAGAAAGTGGATAACCAATGAGTAACCAATAGATAACCAATGAGTCTAACTTTTAAATTTGTAAAGCCTCAAATTGGGGGTTCCTCAAGTTAGGGAGACTAAGAATTCTCCCAAAAGTGATCATATACAAGAAGTTATGGATAATATGGATAACCATATTATCCGCCGGTTAACCCGTTTTTTATCCGTATTAAATATGAGTCGGGTCAGATAATTGATCCGTTTTTTCATTACTGTTTTCGATCCGAACCATATTCGACCCGCCCCGCCCGTTTGCTACTCCTAAGTGTGAATGCTGTTGGGGCTGGCGAATAAGCTGCTTGCGGAAATTCTCCCCTATTTGTGTGTTGCATTCTAAGCCAAAAAGGACCATATATTATTATTAGTATTATTATATGAAGGAGGACCACCATTAGTATGATGTTGAAAAAAGGAGACCAATGGGGTGGAACAGAAAATGACATCACATCAATCCCAGACTTGCGTAACCACATACCTCTAACTAACTATTTATCCTTATTAAATGATATTCTAGTTGAAGAATGAATAATATAAGCTTCTTCTTCCGGTAACAAAAGAAATATTTATTCAATCACATTACATAGTTTAAACAGAATACAAGTTTTTCGTACATCACTTGAATTTTCGATCGTAAAATATGAATTCTGTTATCTTGAATTTTCGGATGAATTCCATTATTTCATAGCAAAAATCAATTTTGCTTTTGCAGAGATAATGAAACCTTAGAATTGTGAAGTATCCTTTTGTTTTCCACACTTAATTTTGACGATATATTATGATTTATATATGTTCTCTAATTAGGGGTTGGATGGTCAATTAGTATATAAATTATTGGGTTTGGAATAATAATAATAATGTGCCTAGCACCCTTCATGGGTGGAGTAGTCCTAAACCCCAAACATCTTCTACTCCCATATAACAAAGTGCTCAAGCTCTACGAATTCAAGAAAACATATTTTCTTTAATTTGTTTCAAGATAAATAAGCTTTATTCGAAAATCCTCAAGTAGATCAAAAGATATATGCAGGTACACTAGATTCATATGACTCATATTGATGCATCTTTCCTTTTGACCTCATGCATCACGATTTTACATTAACAACTATAATCCACTATTCATAACTAGTGCGATATAAACTAATAAAATTCCCTCATATAAATACTAAATAATAATTTGTGAATGTTGGGAAAATAAATAAGTAAAATTACATTATATCAAAGCCTCCCAAGTCCTTGAGATCTAATATGCCCAATAGACACATTTCTTGAAAGTCGATTAGTTAATTGATCTCCAACCATTTTCTTCGTACAAATTAAATATACTATGAGCATAACCTAAGGTTAGTTTGCCCTTGTATATTATTTATAAATATCCTAACATTATGTACGAAATAAATATTACTAACAGAAGTGTATCCAAGATATCAAGAGGATGAGTGCACTATTACAAAGAGTGAAGGGTTTACTTTTAGGGTTTTTTTCATGAACTCATTACATTTAAAATTATAGGTTCAAAATTAATTTTTTGTTATATTAGGCGCGCTTTTAATAATTTTTCATATATATATATATATATATCAAAAAAATTGGGTTCAGTTGAATCTATTGCTATATGCTATATCTTCCGATACTGCTATTTTAATATAGACATGCAATTTGATTATACAAAATCAAATTTGAGGATTTTGAAAGAATAAATTTAAAAAAAAAATACTTAATTAAAACGCAATATAACGAACCCAAACATGCCTATCCCATGGTCGGACCCAATTTCAGAATTGGAAAGGAAAAAGTACTAAAACAAACGTGAGATTTTAACTTTGGGGCTCAATTCTAAAAAAAAAAAGAAAGGAAATTAAAACACAACAAGATATAATTGTGGGACTTTAAAACTTGGATTTTACATGTAAATATGCATTTAATAATATGGCATTACAAGATTCTTTAAGCCGGAGTGCATGCATATATATTTAGAACACGGATTCACGTGAACCCATACAAAACTCTGTAGATACCCTGATTACCAAGTAGAACAATTAGGAATAGACATACATAGGAGTGGCAAATGGGCGGGTCAAATATGATTCGGGTCAAAAACGGGTAATGAAAAACGGTTAAATTATCCGACTCGACCTGTATTTAATACGGATAGAAAACGGGTAAACCGACGGTAATATGGGTAACCATATTATCCATGACTTCTTACATATGATCACTTTTGGGAGAATTCTTAGTCTCCCTAACTTGAGGACCTCCCAATTTGAGGCTTTACAAATGTAAAAGTTAGATCTATTGGTTAGCCATTGGTTATCCATTTTCTAGATGGATAATATGATTCTTATCCATATTAATATTTGACTCGTTTTTAAAAAGTTCATTATCCAACCCATTTTTAGTAAATAATATGAGTAATTAACTTTTTTCTTTTAACCATTTTGTTACTCCTAGACATCCATATAATACTACAATGTGCACAAGTAAAGAGAACACAATTGTTATGTACCATCGTAAAGAAACATACGCTAAAATTTCAATACAGAGGTGTTCTCCACTATACATATATATGGCCCTCCAGGATTCTAGGGTTTTTGCTATTCCTCCGTCATTCTCTTCATGTGCAAGCAACTGTTTCGGAATATCTCTTTTGATCTGTATAATTGCTTTTCGTGTTGGATCATACTTATAATAGTGGACTGAGAATCTTTTTTTGTGTGTGTATATTGAAGAGCTATTACTATAATATCACTATGCATTTGCTTTTCTAATTTTAAAATGTTGAATGAAGAGAAGAAAATAAACAACGTAGCTACTTATTAAGAAAAGACTTTAAAAGAAAAACTTAACATATATATATAGAGAGAGAAAATTACAACTTGCATCTCTTAAGGCCATCTCCAACGCCAACTGCATTTGCTATAATGCAGTTGGTTTTTGGAGAAATTGGTCTTGATTGCTGCTGCATTTTTGGCTGCAAAATAGGGGATGAATAGTGACACTCCACTATTCATCTTCTCCATTACTATTTTCTATTATTTTATTATTTTTTTTATATATACCTAATTATATTTATGTAATATCTTTATAATATTAATTTTACATCTTAACTTTGGCGTATAATTTTGATAAATTAATTTTCGTGAATTTATTATTTTTATGTAAAATTGTAAGTTGATTTTAGTTGTAATTGTACAAAAAATATATAACCATTTCAAAAAATGAGTGCAAATATAAAATATTAGATGTTTCTAAAATTAAAAGGTGCGATATAAAGTATTAGATGTTGCTAAAATTGAAAAGTGAAAACTGAAAATACATTAAATTAAAATACATAAAAATTAAAACTACGGTAAATAGCATAATAACTTAGTAGGGACCTATATTATTTTCAAATACACCAAAACCATTATAGTATTGAGTGAATGAGGCCGAGGATTGTTGTGGTTGTGACTGCAGAAACTGTTGACTTCTATTATACATTATTCGTTATTGTTCTTGTCGCAAAAATTCACGACGGGTCGGATCGACAATAGAATCCACAAAGATGCTCATTTTGCACTTCATAATGCATTAATAGATCATTTATGAGAGCATACTAGATGTGAAAGTTGAATATTTATATAGTATTTGGTCTGAATTTTACCATAATGTAATATATATTTAATTATCTTGTATCTCAATGATTTCACTTTTATTTGAATTATCCGTTAACATATATAATTTATAATATTTGCTTACAAATTATCTTATTGTCACGACCCCAAATACCCGGTCGTGATGGCGCCTATCACATTACTAGGCAAGCCAACCCAAATCATTAATCACAACGAATTTCTTTTATAAAACCATTTTCTAACACGAGTTTAAATCTTAATTTTCATAAGAAATGTATAAAACAAATAAAAATGTGCGGAAATCAATAAAACATTAAACCAGCACAACCTAAACATCTGGTGTCACGAGTCTAGAGCCTCTAAATATACGAATATGACTGTCTAATACATAACAAGTATAAAATGTGGAAAAACAAGGAAAACAGGAAGAAAGCAGGGCTGCGGACGCCATGCAGTTGCCTTGCAGTCTCCGACAAACTCTGACAATGCTGAGGATCCTCACTCTGCTGCTCGGGCACCTGGATATGCACACAAGGTGTAGGGAGTAACGTGAGTACGCCAACTCAGTAAGTAACTAAAGTAAATAAGGTCTGAAAGCAGTAACGAGCAGTTTAAAAATCATATAGAAGAGTAAAAGACAGAATTTCAAGTCAAACTCAACAGTTATAAAACCAGTTTCTTCATAAAGCTTCAGTTTCAATTGAAATACTTTGAATTTATTTACTTAGCAGTTTTCAACATAGGCTTATTCTAAAAGAAGAGTGAAATCAACAAAATATCATAAATGGGCCCCTCGGGCAAGGTATCACTCATAAATATAGCCTCTCGGGCAAGCCTCTCAGTCACTCGTGAATCAGCTCTCGTTCTCACACTCCGCACTCAGACTCAACAGTATTTCATAATAGTAATAATCATAA
The DNA here is from genome assembly GCF_000715075.1 of Nicotiana tabacum. Lineage (NCBI taxonomy): Eukaryota > Viridiplantae > Streptophyta > Magnoliopsida > Solanales > Solanaceae > Nicotiana > Nicotiana tabacum. The sequence continues at coordinate 62,733,460 of NC_134095.1, forward strand.
TAATCGTTGCGGCGTGCAGCCCGATCCATAGTTTATAGTCGACTACGCTCACTGGGGGTGTACATACTCCGGAGGGGCTCCTACAGCCCAAACGTCATATCGCTGCGGCGCGTAGCCCAATACAATATATATATCGCTGCGGCGTGCAACCTAATTCATATAACTATTACTGCGGCGTGCAACCCAGTTCATAATATATACATATAATATTGCTGCAACGTGCAGCCCGTTCCATAATATTTATAGTCCTCGCCATTAGGTCTTCAATCTCTCTCAGTCATTAACCTCACATCCACTCAGGTGTAACAGTAGAAATCAGGGAACTCAGTCCGAACAGTTCTCACATTAAAAAGTAGAGTGATAAAACCAGTTTAAAACAAAAATTGGCCAAACCCGACCCCGGGCCCACTTCTCAAAACTCGATAAAAATCACATCAACGGAATCCTTATCCTCCCACGAGTTCATACATACCAAGAATATCAAAATCCGACCACAAATGGCCCCTTAAATCCCTAGATTAAAGCCTCAAGTTTGCAGGCCCTAAAACTCCCCAATTTAGGCTTCAAATTCCCTAAATTTCATGTTTAATTAGGTAGAAATCACAATAAGATCGAGTATTAAGTCCAAAATTCTTACCTCCAACAAGTTCTCTTTGATTCCCTCTTCAATCTCTCTCAAAAAGCTCCAAAATCGAGTCAAAAATGGTGAACTTAGGTCAAAACTAGCGAAAATGGCCTTTTAAACATTCTGTCCAACGATCAGAAGTCCTTCTTCACGAACGCGGTCAAAGCCTCGCATTCGCGAAGCACAAAAACCATTGACCAAAATTCTCCTACGCGAACGCGAGCACATCATCGCGAACGCGATACCTGAGCCTCATCAACCATCGCGAACGCGATCAGGCATCCCGCGAACAGAATGCTTCCCATTCCGACTCTTCGCGAATGCGGGACACCCTCGCGAACGCGAAGGCCAAATCTCCAGCCTCCCTTCCTGACCCTTCGCGATCGCGAGGGTCCACTCGCGAACGCGAAGAACAAAATGCCTGCAAAAGCTGAAACCAAAATCTGCAACTTTCCTTTAACTTAAAATGGTTCGTTCAACCATCTGAAACTCACCCGAGGCCCTCGGGACCCCAACCAAACATGCCAACAATTTCCATAACCTCATTCGAACTTGTTCCAACCTTCGGAGCGCCCAAAACAACATCAGAACACCAAAATCACATCGGATTCAAGCCTAAAAATCCCAAAAACTTCTAAATTCCGCTTTCGATCAAAAAGTCTATCAAACCACGTCCGAATGACCTGAAAGTTTGCACACACATCCCAAATGACACAATGGACCTACTACAACTCCCAGAATTCCATTACGACCCCTATATCAAAATCTCACCTATCAACCGGAAAACGCCAAAATTCCAATTTCGCCCATTCAAGCCTAAATATACTCCGGACCTTCAAAACGCATTCGGATCATGATCCTAAGTCCCAAATCACCTCCCGAAGCTATCAGAACCATCAGAACTCATATCCGAGCCCTTTAACACATTAGTCAACATCCGATTGACCTTTCCAACTTAAGCTAATTAAAAAGAGGCTAAGTGTCTCAAACCTTAACAAAACCTCTCCGAACCCGAACCAATCAACCCGATAACACATAATACAACTAAAAAAAACAATAAGAAGCAGAAATGGGGAAAACGGAGCGGTAACTCATGAAATAACCGGCCAGGTCGTTACATCCTCTCCCTCTTAAACAAACGTTCGTCCTCGAACGAGTCAAGAAATATACCTGAAGCCTCAAATAGGTGAGCATATCTGCTTCGCATCTCCCGCTCGGTCTCACAGGTAGCCTCTTCCACGGGACGACCTATCCACTGCATTTTCACTAAAGCTTTGACCTCAACTTTCAAACATGACGCTCTAAAATTTCCACTGGCGCCACATCATAAGTCAAGTCATCATTTAACCGAACCGAGCTAAAATCTAGAACATGAGATGGATCTCCAATATACTTTCGGAGCATGGAAACATGAAATACCGGATGCACACTCGACAAGCTGGGTGGCAAAAGCAAGCTCATAAGCCACCTCCCAATCCTTCGAAGCACCTCAAAAGGCCCAATGAACCGAGGTCTCAATTTCCCCTTCTTCCCAAATCTCATAACACCCTTCACGGGTGAAACCTTCAACAGAACCTTCTCGCCAACCATGTAGGACACATCCCGAACCTTCTTGTTAGCATAACTCTTCTGTCTTGACTGCGTTGTACGAAGCCTCTACTAAATCACCTTCACCTTGTCTAAAGCATCTTGCACCAAGTCGGTACCCAATAGCCTAGTCTCACTCGGCTCAAACCAACCAACTGGAGATCTACACCGCCTCCCATACAAAGCCTCATACGGAGCCATCTGAATACTCGACTGGTAACTGTTGTTATAAGCAAATTCTACGAGCGGTAGAAACTGATCCCATGCCCCTCCGAAATCAATGACACAAGCACGCAACATGTCCTCCAATATCTTAATAGTGCGCTCGGACTGCCCGTCCGTCTGAGGGTGAAAAGTTGTGCTCAACTCCACTTGAGTACCCAACTCTCGCTGCACAAACCTCCAAAACTACAAAGTAAACTGAGTGCCCTTATCTGAAATGATGGAAACTGGGACACCGTGCAAACGAACAATCTCTCAGATATAGATCTCTTCCAACTGCTCTGAAGAATAGGTAGTACATACAGGAATGAAGTACGCAGACTTGGTCAGCCGATCAACAATCACCCAAATGGCATCAAACTTCTTCAAAGTCCGTGGGAGACCAACTACAAAGTCCATGTTGATCCGCTCCCACTTTTATGCTGGAATATCCTTCCGCTGAAGCAAGCCACCCGATCTCTGTTGCTCATATTTCACCTGCTGACAATTGAGATACCGAGCCACAAATCCCATAATATCTTTCTTCATTCTCCTCCACCAATAATGCTGTCTTAGATCCTGATACATCTTCGCGGCACCCGGATGAATGGAATACCACGAGCTATGGGCCTCCTCCAGAATCAACTCCCGAAGCCCATCCATATTAGACACACATATCCGGCCCTGCATCCTCAACACCCCATCATCACCAATAGTCACATCTCTGGCATCATCGTGCTGAACTTTGTTCTTGAGGACAAGCAAATGAGGATCATCATACTGGCGCTCTCTGATGCGATCATATAAGGAAGACCGAGAAATCACACAAGCCAATACCCGACTGGACTTCGAAATATCTAACCTCATGAACCGATTGGCCAAGGCTTGAATATCCACTACAAGAGGTCTCTCCCCGACTGGAATATATGCCAAACTCCCCATACTCACCGCCTTCCGACTCAAAGCATCAGCTACCACATATGCTTTCCCCGGATGGTACAAAATAGTAATATCATAATCCTTTAGCAACTCCAACCATCTCCGCTACCTCAAATTGAGATCCTTCTACTTGAACAAGTGCTGGAGGCTACGATGATCAGTAAACACCTCACAAAACACACCATACAAATAATGCCTCCAAATCTTCAACGCGTAAACAATGGCAACCAACCCCAAATCATGAACAGGGTAGTTCTTCTCATGGGGCTTCAACTGACGAGAAGTATAAGCAATAACTCTACCCTCATACATCAACACACACCTAATACCAACTCTCAAAGCATCACAATACACGGTATATGAACCTGAAGCTGATGGCAACGCTAACATTGGAGTTGTGGTCAAGGCAGTCTTGAGCTTCTGAAAGCTCTCCTCGCACTCATCCGACCACCTGAATAAAGCACCCTTTGAGTCAACTTGGTCAAGGGCGATGCGATAGATGAGAATCCCTAAACAAACTGGCGATAATAGCCCGCCAAACCAAGAAAGTTGCGAATCTCTATAGCTGAGAACGGTCTAGGCCAACTCTGGACTACCTCTATCTTCTTTGGATATACTTGAATACCCTCATTGGACACCACGTGCCCTAAGAATGCCACTAAACTTAGCTAGAACTCACACCTAGAGAACTTTGCATAAAGCTTCTCCTCCCTCAATCTCTGCAACACAGCTCTCAAATGCTCCGCGTGCTCCTCTTGACTACGCGAATATACCAGAATATCATCAATGAAAACTATGACAAATGAGTCAAGATACGGCCGGAACACGCTGTTCATCAAGTGCATGAATACTGCTGGGCATTGGTCAGCCCAAAAGACATCACCAAGAACTCATAATGACCATATCGGGTCCTAAAATCCATCTTAATGATATCCGAATCCCTAATCTTCAACTGGTGGTAATATGAATGGAGATCAATCTTGGAGAACACTCTCACTCCCTGAAACTGGTCAAACAAATCATCAGTGCGAGGCAAAGGATATTTATTCTTAATTGTAACCTCATTCAACTGCCTGTAATCAATGCACATCCTCATAGTGACATCCTTCGCCTTCGCAAATAGAACCGGCACACCCCAAGGTGACACACTAGGCCGAATGAACCCCTTGTTAAGGAGTTCCTGAAGCTGCTCCTTTAACTCTTTCAACTCTGCGGGTGCCATACGATACAGTGGAATAGAGATGGGTTGAGTGCCCAACACCAAATCAATACCAAAATCAATATCCCTGTCCGGTGGCATTCCCGGCAGGTCTGTAGGATACACATCAAGAAAATCCCTCACCACTGTAACAGAATCAATATTGGGAGTCTCTGCACCGACATCCCTCACAAAGGCTAAATACGAGAGATAACCCTTCCCAACCATACGCTGGGCCTTCAGAAACGAAATTACCCTACTGGGGACAAAATCGGTAAAACCCCGCCACTCAATCCGTGGCACTTCCGGCATAGCCAACGTCACTGTCTTAGCATGACAGTCCAATATAACCCGACACGGAGATAGCCAATCGATGGCCAATATGACATCGAAATCCACCATACATAACAATAAAAGATCCACTTGGGTCTCCAGACCCCAAATAGTCACCACAAAGGACCTGTACACACGGTCTACAATATAATAGTATCGCCCACTGGAGTAGATACACGAACAAGTGAAACATGAGACTCACGGGGCATATCCAAATAATGAGCAAAGTATGATGACACGTAAGAAAAGGTAGAACCGGGATCAAATAACACAGAGGCATCTCTGCGGCAGACTGAGACAATACCTGTAATCAAAACATCTGAAGAAGCAGCATCTGGTCTACTTGGGAGGGCATAGAAATGAGCCTAACCACCACCTGTCGACCTCCCCCTAAAGGGCGACCCCTGGCTGACTGACCTCCACCCCTAGCTAGCTGGGCGGGTGGTGAAGTAACTGGAGCAGAAGTCGAGGGCTGACCCCTCTGCTGAGACTGACCAACATGAAAATGAGGACACTGCCTCCTCATATGCCCAAACTCTCCACACTCATAACAACTCCCCAGTGTTGGAGATGGGGACTGAAGGGAACCCCTGGCACCGGAATGACCAATAGAAGGACTTGGCATGGAAGAACCCTGAACTGATGGAGCACGGGATGAACTCTAGGATGGAAGGGCACTGAATAATGAATGGCCCTGATGAGAACTGTGAGAACCATGACTTGATGATGCCCCACGATAACCTGGGCGAGCTGACTAAGCCTGCCTGAATGGACGACCTCTGCCGTGCTGAAACTGACCCCTCAAAGGAGCACTACCAAAGCTACCAGATCCCCGAGGCCTCTTGGCCTCCCTCTCCTCTCGCTCCTCGCAACGAACCGACTCAATCTCACGAGCGATGTCAACAACCTCCTCGAAAGTAGCACCTGTCACTCACTCTCTAGTCATGAGAATCTGAAGCTGATATGTGAGGCCATCAAGGAACCTCCTGATCCTCTCTCGATCTGTAGGAACCAACCAGACTACATGACAAGCTAACTCAGAGAACCGCATCTCATACTGTGTCACAGTCATCTCTCCCTAACGCAACTGCTCGAACTGCCTACGTAGCTCCTCTCGGCGAGACTATGGCACATACTTCTCCAGAAAGAGAATAGAGAACTCCTGCCAGGTAAAGGGCACTGCACCAATAGGCCTACGCCTCTCATAAGCCTCCCACCAAGTGAAGGCAGCTCCAGAAAACTGAAAGGTAGTGAAAGTGACCCCGCTGGTCTCCAGAATACCTGCTGTACGAAGCATCCTCTAACACTTATCCAAGAAACCCTAGGCATCCTCGCCCTCAGTACCGCTGAAAGTCGGAGGCTGAAGTCTACCAAACATCTCTAATCAATGCTGCTCATCGTCGGGCATAACTGGTACCACATACTCCTGAGCTGGTGCAACCGGCTGGGCTGGAGGTGCCCCCGGTGTCTGAAGTCCTTGCACAACTTGCTCAGGTGTACGAGCAACGGGAGTCAGGGTCCCCGGCCTAAGAAGTAGCTGCGACCATAGTAATTGAGACCTCTTGAGCCAAACCGGTACACACTAATAAAATCTGAGCTAAAGCCCATTGAAGGCCTGAAATCAATATAGGCACAACTGGTGCCTAAGTTGGTGCTGCTGGAGCGTCCGCAACTGGGACCAGATCCTGAACTGGGGCAGCTGGTGGATCTGCAGGTGTTGCCCTAGCTACGGTGCGGGCCACACCCCTGCCCCAACCACGGCCTCGACCGCGTCCTCGGCCTCTAGTATCCCCAGCTGGTACCTGGTTGTTGTCCATCCTGACCGGTAACATGTGTCGTCACCATCTGTGAGAGAATGGAATAATAGAAGTTTAGTACTCGGATCAACAGATTCGCACGACAAGAATTTCAAGAATATGAAGTTTTTCCTAAAGGTTCTGCAGCCTCTCGAGGATAAATACAGATGTCTCCGTACCGATCCGCGAGACTCTACTAAACCGGCTCATGACTCGTGAGACCTATGTAACCTAGGCTCTGATACCAACTTGTCACGACCCCAAATACCCGGTCGTAATGATGCCTATCACATTACTAGGCAAGCCAACCCAAACCATTAATCACAACGAATTTCTTTTATAAAACCATTTTCTAACACGGGTTTAAATCTCAATTTTCATAAGAAATGTATAAAACAACTAAAAATGTGTGAAAATCAATAAAACATTAAACCAACACAGCCCAAACATCTGGTGTCACGAGTCTAGAGCCTCTAAATATACAAATCTGACTGTCTAATACAGAACAAGTCTAAAATGCGGGAAAACAAGGATAAGAGGAAGAAAGCAGGGTTGCGGATGCCATGCAGCTACCTTGCAGTCTCTGGCAAACTCTGACAATGCTGAGGACCCTCACTCTGCTGCTCGGGCACCTAGATCTGAACACAAGGTGTAGATAGTAACGTGAGTACGCCAACTCAGTAGGTAACTAAAGTAAATAAGGTTTGAAAGCAGTGACGAACAGTTTAAAAATCATATAGAAGAGTAAACGACAGAATTTCAAGTCAAACTTAAACCAGTTTCTTCATAAAGCTTCAGTTTCAATTGAAATACTTTGAATTCATTTACTTAGCAGTTTTCAACAAAGGCTTATTCTAAAAGAAGAGTGAAATCAGCAAAATATCATAAATGGGCCCCTCGGGCAAGGTATCACTCATAAATATAGCCTCTCGGGCAAGCCTCTCAGTCACTCGTGACTCAGCTCTCGTCACTCACACTCCGCACTCAGACTCAACAGTATTTCATAATAGTAATAATCATAATAATCGTTGCGGCGTGCAGCCCGATCCATAGTTTATAGTCGACTACGCTCACTGGGGGTGTACAGGCTCCGGAGGGGCTCCTACATCCCAAACGTCATATCGCTGCGGCGCATAGCCCGTTTCAATATATATATCGCTACGGCATGCAACCCGATCCATATAAGTATTACTGCGACATGCAGCCCCGTCCATAATATATACATATAATATTGCTATAGCATGCAGCCCGATCCATAATATTTATAGTCCTCCCATTAGGTCCTCAAACTCTCTCAATCATTAACCTCACAGCCACTCGGGCGTAACAGTAGAAATCAGGGAACTCAGTCCGAACAGTTCTCACATTAAGAAGTAAAGTGATAAAACCAGTTTAAAACAATAAATAGGAAAAACATGACTGAGGATATGCTTTTAATCAAATATAGCGAGGAAAAACAGTAAAAATGCCCCTAAAGGTCTCAACAGGTCGGCACAAGGTCCCAAACATGACATACAACCCATAATACAGTATAAATGTCTAAAACATGAGATATAATAAGGTTTCAAATCAAGTACGTGGCTTAATAGTCGCTACGGGATGGACCAATTCACAATCCCTACCGGTCACGCCCACACGCTCGTCACCTAGCATGTGTGTCACCTCATTTATCAAATCAATTCGAAATACCGGGTTTTGTACTCTTAGTTCCAGATTTACAATGGTTACTTACCTCAAACCGGGTGAATTACTACTCTGCGACCACTACAAGAAAAAGTGTTATTTGCGACCAATATTTAGGTTCGAGTTAATAATCCCGTCTCTAAAAGTATATGTATTAGGACGAGATTTTATTGTGGTCCTTAATTTTATATTCTATTGCGAGGGTATTCAATCTGGTCCCTAAAAAAATTAGTAACCGGTCCCAAATGATATTAGTAGGCCCCAACAGGGGCGATGAGCGGGAGAGAGTATCGTCTAATATAATAATAAAATATTTAAAAAATCTTATTTTCTAAAAAATAGGCGTCAAAACTAATATCCTATAATTAAAAATTCCAAAAAATTAAAAGAAACTCTCTGTTTTCCAAAAACAAAAATTTATGCCCTAGTGTCTTAAACATACACAAAACTCGTCTGCCTCTCTATTCACGACCAAGAATTTTGTTTTCTCAAATTGAGTTTGTGGTTCGAGTTTGTTGGCTTGTGTATCGCAGGTCTACCCAGTTTTTGACCTCCCTCGATTGCGAATCCCAGGTATGACTCCTCTTCTGTGTTGAAACAAGTAAGTTTTTTCAAATCTGAAATAAAAAAAATGAGAAAACAGTTCATTTTCAACTGTCATTCAATATTTTGGTCAAATATTTGGAGTTTTGCAATCTTTGTTCCCCACAGTCTGAAATGGTTTGGTAATTATTTTGTAGAAAGTGCTTTTTTGGTATATTATTTTATGTGGTTTGTATTATAGTTAAAACTTCTAGGTTGTAACTTGGCTACTAGAATCAAGATGTAAAGTAGTTGTCGTAGGTATTTGGTAAAGCAGCGTACTCTATTTAAGTTGTAATTGCAGAATTTGTGGCTAATGAATGGTTATTTTGTCAATTATTAGAGCATTTTTAAATTTGACTGGTTATTCTAGTTAATAGTAGTTATTATGGTGAATGGCTATCAATGAATGGAGGGAGGAGAAAGGTTTGGGATATATATAGCAATTCGTACAGTTACAAATTGGAAAAAAATAGACACATAATAATTTTAGTTTTATGTTGGAAGGGTTAGGCACCCATTGTTAGGTGGATAATGTTGTGCACCCAGAGCCTACTGAGCTGGAGGGTGAGTTGGACAAGAAAGATGCCAACCTAGATGTCCAGAAAGTGGCGTCAAGAAGGAGCATGTGTGTGAGGACTGTGCCAAAGAAGCTAGATGTCACATGAAGGGCAAGAAAGGTGCTGGGAGTTAGTATAAGTAACTAGATACTGGAAGGAAAAAGTAGGCAAGAAGTTATAGAAATTTCTTTCATTCTCATCTCTTATGTTTACCTCCTTCTTCCATGTTTGTTTAAGCTTTCAGTTGTTTGATTCAAATTTCAGCTGTTTGATTCCTATTGTAGTAGTTTGGTTGATCACTTGATCTATAATCTAAGTGTGTTTGGATTGGTACTGTTTCAGAATATTATGCCTTTCTGTTTCTTCAACCTTTAACCTTGACCAACACTATTTAAGTAAAATTTTGATAGCAAGTTATTGCTTTCTTAGAATTTCTGCAAAGAAATTTCCCCTTTATTCGTCTTAAGCAACCTTTTGATTCACATAAATTTTGGGTATGTTGGATCATGCTTGTTTGATTCCTATTGTCTTGTTGGAGTTGCAGATTCTTGAATGTTACTAATTTATATTGTAGTTGATATCATTGAGCTATCAGTTAATTAATTGCATATATAATTAAATGCCACATTTTTTACTAATATGATTTCTTGGGTCCATGTTCTATAAGAAAGGAACGAGAGCAAACGCCTAGATTTTTGTGCTCCTCTTTAGGGATTTCTGAAAATGAGGTGGAATCTTTCCATAAGAATGCAGTTTATGATAATCAACGTATGCAAACTCCTAAAAGCACACGATCAAATTTTATCATGTCTTCTAATTAAGAAATACGAACAATGGATAAAAACTCATTGGTTCTTAAGAAAAAGCATATGCAGACCAATATTTTATTGCCTCCATCTAGTGATCAAGCTATGAAAAACTCCCAAACAGTTGAAACAGGTATGACATTTTGAATCCATGTGTCATTAATTTGTAAAACTAAATTTTGTTGCTATAGTTTTATCAAATTATCCAACTGTAGGTTCATCTAATCCTGAAAAGGTAAAAAGAGTTCAAGGTAGGAATAACTGCAAAGAAATTGCATCACTTGAAGTCGGACAAAAGCTGAAAGTAACCTTTTATAACAATCGAACGATTGGAACAAATAACAAACTATTTTCGAGGCACTTGGGCAGAATAGTTCGTGACCGCAATATGTGTCCGCTGGGAGTATCACCGTGAAATGATATTAAGCAAGAAAAGTTGAATCACATGTGGGCAGCTATTGAGGTACAATTGCAACATGCTCTTTTTGTTCCTAGCAATATTGGATATGGTTCAACATGCCCCTTTCATGATGCTCTTTTTGTGATTTAGCTTGATCAGTGAGGTGCTGCAAACCTTGTGTAAACAGAAATGCAATTCTGTTTCAAGGCAATATAAAACAGAGTTGGTTTATTTGTTTTTTCAAATTATTTCTGTTTATGCTAGTAATGACACTGTTGTCAACGTATACAACCATATGGAGGCAGTATAGAATTTTGATAGGAGAAGAAACAATTCAACATGCTAGGGGTCAATCCAAATTCATGTTCTAGTGATGTGGACAGAGAATGCAAACATATTGTTGACATGACATACACAATGACCTCTTTACATGTGGCGTGTGAAGTTACGCTCCAGTTTGTGATAGGGACAGAGATGCCAAATGTGGGCACAATGACCTCTGCACATGTGGCGTGTGAAGTTATGCTCTAGTTAGTGATAGGGACAGAGATGCCAAATGTGGGCGCATGCATCAGGGAACAGTGTGCTCTTTGGATAACTATGTTAGTCCTTTCGAGATGAAACTCCTATGTCAGTTTACCGATTTGGTGATGATACTGAAACAAATTTTGAGACTATGAATGAACTTCTTCTTAAACTTGCACAATGAACTGCTTCTTGAACAGTGCATTAACTAAATAGATATTTTGATTATTGTAGAATAAATTTGAGAGTGTTGACATGAATGATCATCGTGATCATATCTTGGGATGAAAGAAATGAAGAAAATAAGGGAATTTTTCGCTGCTCAATAATCACATGTCTCGCCTACGACATCGCTAAGCTGAATGACTACTTTTGTCTGCTGATCAAGTTAGTAACACTATACCCTGCTTTTTAATTTTTTTTGTTTATTTTTATATAGCCATTTCTATCTTATTGCTATCTTTGTTGCAATATTATGAATGAATGAGCCTCAAGGATGGGAATAACAGTTTGGGTTCACGAAGTTGGAAGTAGATAATCTGAGCATTGAGGGTTACTCGTCCCGACATTATTGAGGCCTCAACCTTAACTGCTGTTAAGTTCATCAAATGCATTAGGCTATAATCAATTACAAGCAGTTGTGGAAACTATAATCAAGTTATTGACTAATAAAGGAGAAATATATGATAAAGAATTAAGCTACAGGTTTTAACAATAGTAAGTCCAGGTAATAATATCTGACAAATATGTGGATGCTCATAACCACATTATTAATCATGTGTATTGAAAGTAAGATTAGTGTTGAATTTCTTGAGGATAGTGCATGGGTTTTTGATTCACTTACTCTCTTTCGCCAATCTTGATTGTTGTCTGTCGTTGGTGTTCGATTAGTATTGTCATTTTCCTTGTCATATTCAGATACACTTCCGTTTCCTTCTCAAATCTGAATTGTTGTCTGCCAACAGGTTTTAATCAGCATCGACAGTTTGTTCGTTATCCTATTTCTGATGCATGAAAACTAACTGATTTTGCTTCGTAGTACATCAGAAAGATATAGGGATAGAATATGTTTCAAAATGCATAAGACATTATGCAGATACCTGAGAATGTATACTTTAGGACGTCAAATAGGATGTAAGACTAGCTTATCATTAAAAGGAAAAAAGAGTATACAAGATAATATGCATCGTTTTTACAACATGAAACTGCATGTTGAGAAAGTTCTAATAATGTTCTTTTGTGTCTTACCCTGGTGAATCTTGTGACAAAATTAATTGTCACTTTCGAACAGGCACCTTTGAAAGCTAATTTTTGGTTTCAAATCATTAATAATTGACGTATAAATTATTTATTTTGTAAAGAAAGATTTAAGTTTTCTTGTTTGAAAAATTGATAAATCAAACATACTGAAATGAAGTCTACAGGTTTTAACAATAGTAAGTCCAGGGGAAAAGGGACTTACTAACAGTGTACAAATCCCCGATTCGATTCTTTTATCAAATCGAAGTTTGATTTACTGTTCCAAAACTTTTCTAATTAATTTCCTTATATTCTTGTAGCACTTTTGATGTTGTTGTTGGATAACACCTGATAAATTTAGACTGCATTTGGGGTAAGCGGTTTAACCATTGCTAGTATAAATTTACATATATTATTTCATCAATAGTTATTTATCGTCTTTTTAAAATTTTTACTTACTAGTTTTGAAGATTGAAGCTACAAATCAAGATGAAAGTTTAAAAGAAACACAACCTTATTATTATTTTGCTAGGAATATTACGTAAAACATGATATCATAGTCTAGCTCAGGATGTTAGCTAAGTTTTTTTGTTAAGGTGTTGAGCAAATATTGAAACTATATAACATCATGAGATGTTAACTATGTAATTAATAGCTTTTTATATAGCAATTTGACATTTATTGATAAGAATAACTTTTTTGTGATGTCAAGCTTTAGGACTGCTTGTGGGTAATAAAAGACCAGAAATACGGTCGTTAAAGTTACTACAATTATTTTAAATAGGGGCCAGTATTGTTCGTATCTAAAAGACAATCTACAACCAGTTAAAGGTTGGCCGCCAAAACTGGTTAACAACCGGAAAATATATATTTTTCATAATATATTTATCGTCTATTAGGGAGGAGAATGTTGGTCGCTAAAATATTTAACGACGGGCAAATATATATTTTCCATAATATCTTTATTATCTATTAGTGAGGAGAAGGCTGGTCGCTAATACTTTTTAACGACGAGCAAATATATATTTTTCATAATATATTAATCGTCTACTGGGACGAGATATGTTATCTCTAAATGTATTTAGCGACCAGATATTTTGTCCGTCACAAACAACAATTAACGACCGGGTTTCTAAACTCGTCGTTATTGACTTTTGGCATCGGAGGCTATTACGACGGATGACGACCAGCTTTTTCCCGTCATAATTGCTCTATTAGGACCAGATTTGGATCTTTAGGAACCAGATTTCTCTTCCTTAAAGGACGTTTTTCTTGTAGTGGATGCCTTTGCCTCTCGCCTCGGCCTCAACTCGTGCCGAATCTACCCAAAATCAGAATCATAACATTATAATATGCTAAAGGATCGAAGCCCAAGCGAAAATAATCAAATTATACCAAAAATTCCGAAATTGGCCAAACCCGACCCCCGGGCACACTTCTCAAAACTCGATAAAAATCACATCAACGGAATCCTTATCCTCTCACGAGTTCATACATACCAAGAATACCAAAATCCAACTATAAATAACCCCTTAAATCCCTAGATTAAAGCCTCAAGTTTCCATGCCCTAACTCCCCAATTTATGCTTCAAATTCCCTAAATTTCATGTTTAATTAGGTAGAAATCACAATAGGATCGAGTATTAAGTACAAAATTCTTACCTCCAACAAGTTCTCTTTGATTCCCTCTTCAATCTCTCTCAAAAATCTCCAAAACCGAGTAAAACAATGTTGAACTTAGGCCAAAACTCGCGAAAATGGCCTTTTAAACATTCTGCCTAGCGATCAGAAGTCCTTCTTCGCGAACGCGGTCAAAGCCTTGCGTTCGCGAATCACAAAAATTCCAATGACCAAAATTCTCCTACGCGAACGCGACCACATCATCGCGAATGCGATGCCTGAGCCTCACCAACCATCGCGAACGCAGTCAGGCATCTTGCGAACGCGATGCTTCCCATTCCGACCCTTCCCGAACGTGGGACCCCCTCGTGAATGCGAAGGACAAATCTCCAGCCTCCCTTCCTGACCCTTCATGATCGCGAGGGTCCACTCGCGAACGCGAAGAACAAAATGTCTGCAACAGCTGAAACCAAAATCTACAACTTTTCTTTAACTTAAAATGGTCTGTTCAACCATCCGAAACTCACCCGAGGCTCTCGGGGACCCCAACCAAACATGCTAACAATTCCCATAACCTCATTCAAACTTGTTCCAATCTTCGGAACGCCCAAAACAATATCAAAACACCAAAATCACATTGGATTCAAGCCTAAGAATTTCAAAAACTTCTAAATTCCGCTTTCGAACAAAAAGTCTATCAGATCACGTGCGAATGACCTAAAATTTTGCACACACATCCCAAATGACACAACGGACCTACTACAACTCCCAGAATTCCATTCCGACCCCTATATCAAAATCTCACCTACCAACCGGAAAACGCCAAAATTCCAATTTCGCCAATTCTAGCCTAAATCTATTCTGGACCTCCAAAACGTATTCTGATTACTCTCCTAAGTCCCAAATCACCTCCCGAAGCTATCCGAACTATCAGAACTCACATCCGAGCCCTCTAACACATAAGTTAACACCCGGTTGATTTTTCCAACTTAAGCTTACACAAAAGAGACTAAGTGTCTCAAACCTTACTAAAACCTCTCCGAACCCGAACCAATCAACCCGATAACACATAATACAACTGTAAAAAGCAATAAGAAGCAGAATGGGGAAAACAGAGCGGTAACTCATGAAACGACCGGCCGGGTCGTTACACTTATTTAAAAATTTATGGTATAAAATAATTTTATAATAAGTGGTTATATAAGAAAGGAATATAAATTATATGTGATGAATATATATAAAAGAAAAAAAAAGATAGAATTTCTTCAATAGAAATAAGAAATAAAATATAAATAAAAGATAATAATATAATATTGAAGAGAGAAGAATATTAAATGGAATATTTCGTTTTGGAGTAAAAAATGGAGTAATGGTTAAAATAATTTTACTCCATTTTGGAGGAGAAAATGAAGAAAGGGGTTAGAGATTGCCTTGGAAAAACTTTTATTTAGTTTCTCTTTGTGCTTTCCCAAAGAGAAAACTTTAGTAAATTGGATAATGGTGATAAGGTGATCATGGAAAGCAAGAATGATACTGTACTTTCTCTTTACAGATCACCAGTTTAACGAATAACGACAATTAATGTTGCATTTTTTTCTTAGAAAACTACAACAAACCGTGTTGATATTTTAACGAAGAGATTCTATTATAATTATGAATTATTAGAAGAATGTTATTCAACGGTTTAGGGTCCTTATTTTCAAGAATCAGTAATGAAAAGCTAGCTTCTGTTCTTGCAAGTGATGATATTATCAGTATATTTTGAAGTAGAAAAAAGAACTTATTTTTCTCTAAATTGAAATTAATAATACAATATGAAAGTTTCTCTAACATGATGATTATTGCTCAATAAAATCAAACCTACCAAGATAGAGACATGAAAGGACAGTTGATCATACACTCAAACAAGAAAAAAGAAAAATCAAAGCTATTACTCAAGAAAATATTGAAAAACTATCATCTAAATCTGCTAAGTGTATAAGGTCATTTAAGTTAAATGCACCGGTAATCTAGACATTTTTTTATAATAAGATTGATATAGTTTAACTTATTATTGCAAGTTATTTACCTTTTTATCAGGTTACTAATTAATGTTAATCATACATATTTACGTATAATAACCTTATAAATAACCTAATATATTATGATAAATAATTTTACACCTTAAACTCAAATTACATTGTAAGTATGTTGAGTTTTATATATGCCTTTTCCACTCCCCCCCCCCCCCAATTTGCATTCCAAAAGGAATTTCTTAGGAAGTAGCCTTTTTTTAAAAAAGAAAAAAGAAAAAAGAAAAAAAGAAAAAGTACAATGTAGGGCAATAAAGACTACTTTTGCAGGCTCAAAAGTCAAAGAACACTTTTAGATTGGGCATATCGTTCTGTCCAAACTTGATGAAGGTGCTTCTTGTAAAAGGCTTTATTAGAATTTCAAATCAATTTGGTCTTTACATAACATGGTAGGCCTATTGACATATGTACCTTTTTAGCTCCAATTTCTGCCTTTTCTTTTTCCTTCTTATCGTTCTTCGTTTTTACTTCAAAATGGACACTCCACATGACTTGATTCTTGTAGATGGTAGTTGATGATTCAAGAGAATCTTTCTTCTCTAACATTGTCCCCTAAGCCCATACTCTATTCACACACACAATCACACACACAATCACACACACAATCACAGAGTTGTGTCCTTAGTTCTACCTTAGTATTTCCTACTTCTTCCGTTTCACTTTATGTGACAATATTTATTTTAGGTATGTAATTTGAAAAAAAAGAAAGAAAGAATATTAAAATTTATGATCTAAAACAAGTCATGTATTAATTAAAGTTTAAAATTAAATTATTTCTAAATAGAGAAATATAATATTCTTTTTGTGATAGACTAAAAAAGTAAGTATAACACATAAATTAAGATAGGTTCTTCAATCATTAACACTCAAGGTGGGCTATTCCTCTCTTCCCCTCAAAAAAGTTCTTCAGTCATTAATACCGCCATGACCTAAAATCACACCAAAAATCGTGATAGCGCCTAATTTATTTGCTAGGCAAGTCAATATTCAATAACAAGATAGAAGTCAATTTGTTAAGTTACAAAAAGAATTATAATGAATATAAAAGCAGAAATAGTCTCAAACCAATATAAAGACAAATAATATTTGAGACAAGGTCTAAAGACGACCACAACTGTCTAGCAATGCTCAAAACTCAGATGTCACAACTATCGCGAGCATCTAATGATAATAAAAGTAAACAGTATCTAACAATATAGCAATATCAATATGAAAGATGCAAAAGGCAGAAATAGACAATCAAGGGAGGGGGACTCCATGTGTTGCGGATCGAACGAGTAGGTAGCCCATCATGCAGTCTCTGAATGCAAGCTACTAAGTAGCTGGACGAGTATGACTGGTATCGATTTCAGAATCTGCATAAAAAAAATACAAAAGTATAGTATGAGTACAAACTACGGTACTCAGAAAGTATCAAGTATAACCTCGAAGAAGTGGTAGCAAGGGATCGACACTGACAATCACTAACATTATAATAAGCAAGTGAAAGCATTAAAAAAGCATTAAGTAAGGCATGGTATCACCAAATAGATATAAAGGTTAAGTCACAGTAGTAAAGGATATTTAGGCATGCTTTTCAGGCAAAGAACCGCAATACATAATCACATATCAAAATTACTTTAAGAATCAGGATAAGAATATGTGTAAAGGCTACGACATTAATCTAGAATGCATATATATGCTCGTGATCTACCTCAACACCTCACAGTACCAACTATATACCTGACACTAGCCAAGGATCCAAACTAGCACCAATTTAAGTGCATGCGCTCATAGGGCCTAGAGTAATATAGGCACTCACCTGAATTCGGAGGGACGGATCCATATCCAAGCATTGTTCAGACGTGCAACCCAATTCATTAATAATATTGAAGTCCATAATTAATATCCGCTCATAATATCCTTTGTGCCAAATCCTCAATTTTTCTCAATATCCAATTCTCTAACTCATATATATGCATATGAGATGATGTAATAAAAGCGTATTGGAAAATAATAGTAAAATATGGATGAACATCAACATTTATAAGAGGTAGCTATGGCTAATCATGTAATCCAACAATCCATCATAATTCAACATGTTCATTTGTTATTTTAAAGTCCGATCGAATACCGAATATGAGCCACAAGTGGCAATAACCTCAAATCATAAGTCAAATAAGGCAACTACATGAATATGGCCAAAATACAAAGTTCAGCACGGTAAAAGAAGTCTGTCAAGTTCAATCAATAAGTCATAATTATCACATAATCTCTAAATATAATTTATGATCTATCACGCAGTCAAAGAATCAAGGAAGCATGCCTAATAATTCATAAAGTCTCAATAAGGCAAGACATAAGTCTAACTTTATTTGGCTATAGTTAAAACCTAACCACGCATATGCGCTCGCCACCTCACATATTTGAAGCACCTAAATCATGTAGCAAATAGCAACAAATCACCTATGGGAAGAATTTCCTCTTACTAGGTAGACAAGAGACTTGCCTCCACTCACTAATAGCCTCAACCTTCCAACATAGCTTTTCCTTTCAAATCAACCTTCGAACGCCTCAAATATAGTCAAATACAACCCAATAACTTTAATGTTGTGCTATAATTCCATATATTTTGATTTTATTTACCCTACTTTCTTGTTGTTTGTATGTTAATTTGTGCGAAAATTGAGTTTAATAGAGTTTATTTTACGTGTAGAAATGCTTGGACATGAATTGAAGAAAAGTTGCATAAAATGGTACCTCAAAGCTACAAAATGGAGCAATAAAAGAAGACGTACAAGGCAATAAAAAGTCATGACTATAGACAGTGCCTCGCGCAGAAACATTGATGCCATAGACAGTGCCTCGCACGGAAATATTGGTTCCATAAAGAGTGCCTCGAACGGAAATATTGGTTCCCCAGACAGTGCCTTGCGTCGATGATGCTATCTGAGCCAATTTTATTTCCTCCTTAGTTTTTGACGTGGACACGTTAACCCTATATTATAAATACTTCTTAAAGTTATTTTTTAAAAGAGGTAGACATCATTAGAGGGGATTCGACCCAAGGAGGCAAGAACATGCTAGGAGCAAAGAAGAGAATTCTTCTACGAGTTTTTCACTTCCTTCTTCCTATTTTTATTATTGGTTATGAATTCTATTATTGTAGTTTTGCATACTATTAAGAATAGATAATTTGTTATCTATGGTTTTGATGGAACCTTTTGTAAAATAAAGTCTCGTTATGTTTTTATATAATTGAACCATTAGATTTTTCTACTTATTCAACTACGTGTTCACTGTTATTGATTGAATGGCCATCAATTCACCGTGCCTATTTAGTATGTATTGTTTGAGAGAGAGGGTACATATGTAGGTAGTTGTTGAATAACATCACTCCTAATGTACGTGAGAGATAAGTATAGAGGGTTTAAAGGCGGGATTAGAGATAACAAAATCTTGGCGGGTGAGTTTTGGTTAGGCCGCGGGGTAAATTTTTGGACTTAAGGAATTACAGGCTTCAGCCATTTCTGTGCAGGCCTGCAGGCTTCGCATTTGCGAGGGCTTGGTCGCAATTGCGAAAGCAGCCAAGGCCAGCCTATCTTCGCAATTGCGAGGATTTTGATCGCAAATGCGATCCCCTAGCTTGAGGTAGTCATCACAAATGTGACATATGGATTGCAAATCCCAGCTGGCAAATGCAAGCCCTTTTTCACAAATGCGAACCTAACAGAGGTCGGGGTTCGCAATTCCCATATCTGCAACCTGCAATTTTTATACTTAGCCGAAAATCAACCATTTTTCACATCTTTTCAAAATATAAACTCCCTACGGCAATTTTTCTAGAACAACTCTTCTTCCAAATCGATTGTAAGTCAATTTCAACTCGTTTTCTTCAATCATTTACATCTTTTAACATGATTTCAACTCAAAATCAATAATTTTCATGGGGGAAATTGGGTGTTTTGGGTAGAACCTATGTTTTTCAAAAATTGGGGATTTGGACCTCGATTTGAGGTCCGATTTCAAAACAAATTATATATTTGGGTTCGTGGGGGAATGAGTAATCGGGTTTTGGTTCGAACCTCGGGTTTTGACCATGTGGGCCCGGAGGCAATTTTTGACTTTTTGGGTAAAACTTTGGAAAACTCATTTTTATGCATTGGAGTTGATTCATTTAGCCTTTATTGATATAATTAAGTAACTTGTGGCTAGATACGAGTGAATTGGTGGTGGAATCAAGAGGTAAAGCGATAGTTGAGACGTGAATTGTATTTGTGGCATCGAGGTAAGTGTTTGGTCTAACCTTAGCTTGAGGAATTAGGATTCGATTCCTATTTGCTATGTGGTATTTGTCGAGTACAATGTATAGGCATGGTGACGAGTATCTATACGTTGGTGTCAAGCATGCCCGTGAGCCTTATATTGTGACTATTATGGCCTCGTTGTATTATTCATGCTTTGATGATGATTTTTATTGTTGGGCAAAGTTTGTGAAAGTAATTGTGACATTTGAACATTAAGGAGCGTTGGCTCGAGTTGTACATCGAAATGTGAAAATATAAGTGGAAATTGAACCTTTTAGAGCATTGGCTCAAAGTGGTAAAGTGAGTTGTGAAGTAAAAGTGAAAAAGAGAAGAGGATCATTATATTATCTCCCTTGCCGGGATATTGTTGCTTTTAATGTTATCTCCCTTGCCGGGATGTTGATGTTTCTTTTGATGTTACTCCCTTGCCGGGACTTAATTGTTGAACTATTATTCCCTTGCCATGATTCTTATCGTAATTTCATTTATTCCCTTACCCTATTATTTGTGATTGTTGTTTGGGTGAGGAAGAGTGTAAAAGCACGAAGGGTGATGCCGTATATTGTTTTGGTGAGGAAGAGTGGCAAAGCACGAAGGGTGATACTGTGCATGATTTTTGTGAAGAAGAGTGTAAAGCACGAAGGGTGATGTTGTGTCGCACGATGTACCATTTAGTGCCTATTATATTGATTTTATGGTGAGGATGAGAGTAAAAGGACAAAGGGTGATACCGTGCAGTTTATGTTGATTCTTATGGTGAGGACGAGAGTAAAAGCACGAAGGGTTATGCCGTGCACTTGTCCTTGATTTTCCTGATTCTTGTTGATAATTGAGTTATGTTGTCCTTTACGTTTACTTACTGATTTTCTGTTCTTACTTGATTTTATTTCGATATTATAGATTCACTTACCCTATTTGCCTTGTGATTTGTTGCTTGGGTGAGAAAGAGTGTAAAATACGAAGGGTGATGCCATGTATTGTTTTGGTGAGGGAGTGTTAAAGCACGAAGGGTGACGTGGTGCACTTGTCTTTGATTCCTGATTTTTATTGATAACTGAATTACGGTTTCTCTACATTTAATTGCTGGTTTCCTGTTGATACTTGTTGTATCCCGCAACATGATTTCCCCTTCCTATTTTCAATTGAACTGTGGTGATCCTTATATTTATTTGTTATTCTTATGTTATTATTCGATATTTCCCCGCAACATGTTTCCTCCTCCCATACTTGACTGTATATTAATGTTCTTCTTATCCACTGTATATAGTTGAATTGCACAGGTTATGCGGTAGTCTGGTTCTAGCCTCGTCACTACTTCACCGAGGTTAGGCTATGCACTTACCAACACATGGGGTCGGCTGTGTTGATACTACACTCTGCACTATGTGCAGATCCCGGAGCAGCTTTTGGATCGTAGATTGGGTGGCTACCTTTAGTCCACGCGGAGATCCAAGGTAGACCTGCAGGCATCCGCAGGCCCTGGTGTCTCCCTCTATGCCTGTTTCATTTCCTTCATTCAGAAACAGTATATCGTTTATTTTTCAGACTTTGTATGTAGTAAATCATAGATCTTCTGTGACACTATGACACCAGTTCTGGGTGGTTAAGGCTTAAACAGTTGTATTAGTTACATGATCAGATATTTTATTGCTTTTCTTCCATTTATTTTAAATTTTCGCTGTTTACACGTTATTACTTTATAACTATTAAAGAGTATAAAAAAGGTTTAAAAGGTTACTTGTTCAATAATTTGCTTGCCTAGCTCACACTAGTAGGTGACATCACGACTCCCGAGGGTGGAAAATCCGGGTCGTGACAAGTTGGTATCAGAGCTCTAGGTTACATGGGTCTCACAGTTCATAAACAAACTTAGTAGGGTCTGGGGGATCGGTACAGAGACGTCTGTATTTATCCCCCATAGGCTACAGAGTTAGGAAAAATCTTCACATCTATTCTTTCCTATCGTGCGATTTTGTTCTCTCAATGCTAAATTGAAACCTCTACTCTTGTCCTTTCGCGAATGGCGAGGTCACGTATCACTTCTTCAGCCGAACATCAACACAGACCAGTGTTAGATCAGCTACATCTTCGGAGGCTTTGTGGAGGTTGGATAGGTTTTACCAAGCTCCTCGTTACCATTTTCAGCGGTGCATCTTCTGACGATCCCCAGGATTATCTAGACAGTTGTCATGAGGTTCTCAGGAACATGGGGATAGTGGAGACCAATGGGGTCGACTTTGCTACTTTTCACTTGTCTGGATCTGCAAAGACTTGTTGGAGAGGTTATTATTTGGCTAGACCAGTTGCGTCACCAGCTTCGACTTAGGAGCAGTTTACTTAGCTATTTCTGGAGAAGTTTCTCCCTATCACTCAGAGAGAGATCTATCGGAGGCAGTTTAAGCATCTCTAGCAGGGTTCTATGACTGTTACTCAGTATGAGACCAGATTCGTCGACTTGGACCGTCATGCTCTTATCATACTTCCCACTTAGAGAGAGTGAGGAGGTTCATTGAGGGACTCGTTTAGCCTACTCAACTAGCTAGAGGTGGAGGTAGAGGTATTAGAGGCAGAGGTAGATGTGCTAGAGGTGGAGGTAGAGGTATTAGAGGTGGAGGTACAAGTATTGTTCTGGTTTGTAGCAGAGATGCTTCAGTTTTATTTGATCTAGGATCTACATACTCCTATGTGTCATGTTATTTTGCACTGTATCTGGTCATGCCTAGTGATTCTTTGAGTACTCCTATTCATGTGTCTACACCGATGGGTGATTCTATTGTGGTAGATCGAGTCCATCGTTCTTGTGTAGTTGTGATTGGGGGTCTTAAGACTCGTGTAGATTTGCTGCTTCTAGACATGGTTGATTTCGATGTCATATTAGGGATGGATTGGTTATTACCTTATCACGCTATCTTGGACTGCCATGCCAAGACTGTGACCTTAGCCTTACCAGGTTTACCTTGTTTAGAGTGAAAAGGGACTCCTGGTCATTCTACCTGCAGTGTTATCTCTTATATGAAGGCTCGGAGTATGGTCGAGAAGGGGTGTTTGGCCTATTTGGCCTATGTTCGTGATTCTAGTGTTGAGGTTCCTTCTATTGATTTTGTGCCTGTTGTTCGCGAGTTTCCTGAGGTATTTCCTTCGGACCTGCCGGGTATGCCGCCTGACAGGGATATTGACTTTTGCATTGATTTGGCTCTAGGTACTCAGCCCATTTCTATCCCGTCGTATCGTATGGCCCCGCTTGAGTTGAAAGAGTTGAAGGAGCAGTTGCAAGACTTGCTTGAGAAAGGTTTCATTAGACGTAGTGTTTCGCCTTGGAGTGTACCGGAGTTGTTTGTTAAGAAGAAGGACAGATCGATGAGAATGTGTATTGATTACCGGTAGTTGAACAAGGTTACAATCAAGAATAAGTATCCATTGCCGAGGATTGATGATTTGTTTGATCAGCTTCAGGGTGCCAAGGTCTTCTCGAAGATCAATTTGAGATCTGGCTACCATCAGTTGAGGATTAGGGCATCCGATGTTCCTAAGACGCTTTCCGCACTCGGTACGAGCATTATGAGTTCTTGGTGATGTCATTCGGGTTAATAAATGCCCCAACAACTTTTATGGAGTTGATGAAACAAGTATCAGGCCTTACTTGGATTTGTTCGTGATAGTCTTCATTGATGATATTTTGATATATTCTCGTAGCCGGGAGAAGCACGAGAAGCATCTTAGAGTGGTTCTTTAGACTTTGAGGGATAGTCAGTTATATGCTAAGTTTTTGAAGTGTGAGTTCTGGCTGAGTTCAGTTGCATTCCTGGGTCATGTTGTATCAGCAAAGGGTATTCAGATTGATCCGAAGAAGATTGAGGCAGTCAAGAACTGGCCTAGACCAGCATCAACTACAGAGATTCGGAGTTTCTTAGGATTGGTAGGCTACTATCATCGGTTCGTGGAGGGGTTTTCATCTATTGCAGCCCCGATGACCAGGTTGACCCAGAAGGGTGCCCAGTTTAGATGGTCTGACGAGTGTGAGACGAGCTTTCAGAAGCTCAAGACAGCTCTGACTACAACACGGATGTTGGTTTTGCCCACAAGTTCAGGGTCGTATACGGTTTATTGTGATGCATCTCGTATTGTACTTGGTGCGATTTTGATGCAGGATGGAAAGGTCATTGCCTATGCTTCACAGCAGTTGAAGATCCATGAGAAGAACTATCTAGTCCATGATTTGGAGTTAGCAGCCATTGTTCACGCATTGAAGATTTGGAGGCATTATCTGTATGGCGTGGCATGTAAGGTGTTCACGGATCACAAGAGTCTGCAATATTTGTTCAAGCAAAAGGAGCTAAATTTGTGGCAGAGAAGGTGGTTGGAGCTATTAAAGGACTATGATATCACCATCTTATATCATTCGGGAAATGCCAATGTGGTGGCCGATGCTTTAAGTAGGAAGTCAGCTAGTATGGGCAGTCTTGCTTATATTTCGGTCGGTGAGAGATCGCTTGCTTTTGATGTTCAGGCTTTGGCCAATCAGTTCGTGAGGCTGGATGTTTCGGAGCCCAGCCGTATGTTAGCTTGCACAGTCGTTCGTTCTTCTTTATTGGAGTGTATCCGAGATCGACAATATAATGATCCTCATTTGTGTGTCCTTAGAGACACGGTGCAGCATGGAGGTGCCAAGCAGGTTACCTTAGGAGATGATGGAGTTTTGAGATTGCAGACTCGAGTTTGTGTGTCTAATGTGGATGGACTCCAAGAGTTAGTTTTAGAGGAGGTCCATAGTTCCCCGTACTCTATTTATCTGAGCGCCGCGAAAATATATCAGGATTTGTGGCAGCATTATTGGTGGAGAAGAATGAAGAAGGACATTGTTGCATATGCAGCTCAGTGTTTGAATTGTCATCAGGTTAAGTACGAGCATCAGAGACCTAGTGGTTTGTTCCAGAAGATTGAGATTCCTGAGTGGAAGTGGGAGCGTATCACTATGGATTTCGTTGTAGGACTCTCACGGACTCAGAGGAAGTTCGATGCAGTGTGGATTATTGTTGATAGGCTGACCAAATCAGCACATTTCATTCCTATGGCAGTCTCCTACTCTTCCGAGAGGTTAGCTAAGATCTATATCCGGGAGATAGTTCACCTTCATAGTGTACCCGAGTCTATCATTTCGGACCGAGGTACGCAATTTACCTCCCATTTCTGGAGAGCAGTTCAGCGAGAGTTGGGCACACGGGTTGAGTTGAGCACAGCCTTTCATCCTCAGATGGACGGGCAGTCCGAGCGGACTATTTAGATTTTGGAGGATATGCTCCAAGCTTGTGTCATTGACTTTGGAAGCTCGTGGGATCAGTTTTTGCCTTTAGCGTAGTTTGCCTACAACAATAGCTACCAGTCGAGTATCCAGATGGCTCGGTATGATGCTTTGTATGGTAGGCGGTGTTGGTCTCCGGTTGGATGGTTTCAGCCGGGGGAGGCTCGGTTGTTGGGTACAGATCTGGTTCAGGATGTCTTGGACAAGGTTAGGATTATTCTATAGGCTTCGTACAGCTCAGTCTAGGCAAAAGAGTTATGCCGATCGTAAGGTTCAAGATTTGGCATTCATGGTCGGTGAGCGGGTATTGCTTCGGGTGTCACCTATGAAGGGCGTGATGAGATTTGGGAAGAAGGGCAAGCTTAGCCCTAGGTTCATTGGCCCGTCTGAGATTCTTGATCGAGTGGGAGAGGTGGCTTACAGACTTGTGTTGCCGCCAAGCTTATCAGCCGTGCATCTAGTATTTCATGTGTCCATGCTTCAGAAATATCACGCCGATCCATCCCACATGTTAGATTTCAGCACTGTCCAGTTGGACAAGGACTTGTCTTATGAGGAGGAGCCGGTAGCTATTCTAGACCGGCAGGTTCGTCAGTTGAGATTGAAGAGTTTTCCTTATGTCCGTGTTCAGTGGAGAGGTCAGCCTACTGAGGCATCAACCTGGGAGTCCGAGTCCGATATGCGGAGCCGTTTTCAGAATCACCTCGATTTGTGTGCACAGTCCGGGCGCGTAGTCGAAAAGCTATTATGTGAAAATCTTTGGAAAATGATGAATTTTGACTTTAAAATGGATTTAATTTGACTTCGGCCAATATTTTGGGTAAACGGACCTGGACCCGGAGGTCCGTAGGAAAATATGGGACTTGGATGGATGCCCAGAACCGAATTCCGAGGTCCCAAGCCTGAGAAATAATTTTTTTAAAGAAAATTATTTTCTGAAATTATTTATGAGATTTGGAAATGAATTGTGATTAGAACTTAATTTTATCGGGCTCGTATTTTGGTTCTGGCGCCTGATACACGTCTTATATGTGATTTAAAATAAGTCTGTGAAATTTGGTAAGAAACGGACTTGAAACGACGTGAATCGGATCATTTTTGATAAAATTAGAAATTTGAAGTTCTTAAGAAAATTTCATGATTTTGATGCTAAATTCATAGTTGTTGATGTTATTTTAGTGATTTGAATGCACGAGCGAGTCCGTATGATGTGTTTAGGTTGGTGGGCATGTTTGGTTTGGAGCCCGAGGGCTCAAGTGAGTTTTGGATAGGCAACGGGGTGAATTTTTGGACTTAAAGAATTGCAGGCTTCAGCCATTTCTGTGCAGGCCTGTGCGAAGCCTGGCTCGCATATGCGATATCGCAAATTTGAGGGCTTGGTCGCAATTGCAAAAGAAGCCCAGGCCAGCCTATCTTCGCAATTGCGAGGATTTTGATCGCAAATGCGATCCTCCAGCTTGAAGTCAGTCGCCGCAAATGCGACATATGGATCGCAATTCCCAGCTCGCAAATGCAAGCCCTTTTTTTCCCCTGCGATAGAACCATCTCAACTCTCCTAGCCACATTGGCCGCAATTTTTATGCTTAGCCAAAAATCAACCATTTTTCACATCTTTTCAAAATATAAACTCCCTAGAGCGATTTTTCAAGAACAACTCTTCTTCCAAATCGATTGTAAGTCAATTTCAACTCGTTTCCTTCAATCAGTAAAATCTTTTAACATGATTTCAACTCAAAATCAATAATTTTCATGGGGGAAATTGGGTATTTTGGGTAGAACCTAGGTTTTTCAAAAATTGGGAATTTGGACCTCGATTTGAGGTCCGATTTCAAAACAAATTATATATTTGGGTTCGTGGGGGAATGGGTAATCGGGTTTTGGTTCGAACCTCGGGTTTTGACCATGTGGGCCCGGGGACAATTTTTGACTTTTTGGGTAAAACTTTGGAAAACTCATTTTCATGCATTGGAGTTGATTCATTTAGCATTTATTGATATAATTAAGTAACTTGTGGCTAGATTCGAGTGAATTGGTGGTGGAATCAAGAGGTAAAGCGATAGTTGAGACGTGAATTGTGTTCGTGGCATCGAGGTAAGTGTTTGGTCTAACCTTAGCTTGAGGGATTAGGAGTTGAGTCCTATTTTCTATGTGGTATTTGTCGAGTACGACGAATAGGCATGGTGTGAGTATCTATACGTTGTTGTCAAGCATGTCCGTGAGTCTTATATTGTGACTATTATGACCTCGTTGTATTATTTATGTTTTGATGATGATTTCTATTGTCGGGTAAAGTTTGTGGAAGTAATTGTGACATTTGAACATTGAGGAGTGTTGGCTCGAGTTGTACAATGAAATGTGAAAGTATAAGTGGAAATTGAACCTTTTAGAGCATTGGCTCAAAGTGGTGAAGTGAGTTGTGAAGTAAAAGTGAAAAAGAAAAGAGAATAATTATATTATCTCCCTTGCTGGGATATTGTTGCTTTTAATGTTATCTCCCTTGCCGGGATGTTGATGTTTCTTTTGATGTTATTCCCTTGCCGGGACTTGATTGTTGAACTATTATTCCCTTGCGGGGATTCTTATCGTAATTTCATTTATTCCCTTGCCCTATTATTTGTGATTGTTGTTTGGGTGAGGAAGAGTGTAAAAGCACGAAGGGTGATGTCGTGTATTGTTTTGGTGAGGAAGAGTGATAAAGCACGAAGGGTGATGCCGTGTATGATTTTTGTGAAGAAGAGTGTAAAGCACGAAGGGTGATGGCGTTCCGTACGATGCACTATTCCGTGCCTATTATATTAAGTTTATGGTGAGGATGAGAGTAAAAGCACAAAGGGTGATGCCGTGCAGTTTATGTTGATTCTTATGGTGATGACGAGAGTAAAAACACAAAGGGTGATGCCGTGCACTTGTCTTTGATTTTCTTGATTCTTGCTGATAATTGAGTTATGTTGTCCTTTACGTTTACTTATTGATTTTCTGTTGTTACTTGATTTTATTTCGATGTTATAGATTCCCTTACCCTATTTGCCTTGTGATTTGTTGCTTGGGTGAGGAAGAGTGTAAAGCACGAAGGATGATGCCGTGTATTGTTTTGGTGAGGGAGTGCTAAAGCATGAAGGGTGATGTCATGCACTTGTCTTTGATTTCCTGATTTCTATTGATAACTGAGTTATGGTTTCTCTACATTTAATTGTTGATTTCCTGTTAATACTTGTTGTATTCCGCAGCATGATATCCCTTCCTATTTTCAATTGAACTGTGGTGATCCTTATATTTATTTGTTGTTCTTATGTTAATATTCGATATTTCCCCGCAACATATTTCTCCCTCCCATACTTGACTGTATATTAATGTTCTTCTTTTTCGCTGTATATAGTTGAATTGCACAGGTTATGTGGTAGTCTGGTCCTAGCCTCGTCACTACTTCGCCGAGGTTAGGCTAGCCACTTACCAGCACATGGGGTCGATTGTGCTAATACTACACTCTGCACTATGAGCAGATCCCGGAGCAGCTTTTGGATCGTAGATTGGTGGCTACCTTCAGTCTACGCGGAGATCCAAGGTAGATCTGCAGGCGTCCGCAGGCCCTGGCGTCTCCCTCTATCCCTTTATCCCTGTTTCATTTCCTTCATTCAGAAACAATGTATCGTTTATTTTTCGGACTTTGTATGTAGTAAATCTTAGATCGTCGGTGACACTATGACACCAGTTCTGGGTGGTTAAGGCTTAAACAGTTGTATTAGTTACATGATCAGATATTTTATTACTTTTCTTCCGCTTATTTTAAATTTTCGTTGTTTACACGTTATTGCTTTATAACTGTTAAAGAGTATAAAAAGGTTAAAAAGGTTACTTGTTCAATAATTGGCTTGCCTAGCTCACACTAGTAAGCGCCATCACGACTACCGAGGGTGGAAAATCCGGGTCGTGACATTTATATTCTCTTAAATTGTAGATAAAATCCCAAAATTTCTCTTTTAAATCCCATAATCTAAGGGTAATAATTCAAGGAAAATAAGATATATAATTAATCCATGTAGAAATTACTTACCATCAAAGTAAATTGAAAATCTTCACAAAAATTGCCTCTTACCAAGTTTCGAAACTTAAAATAATAAAAATGAGTTAACCCTCGAAATATAGCCTTTCTGTCAGGCATTCCGCATATGCGGTCAGTTGGCTGCTTCTGCGACGTCGTATCTATGACATTATTCTCGCATCTACGAGATTCCCTTCCACAGCCAAAACTCGCACCTGCGATAAGTTCACCGCTTCTACGGATTGTAGGAGAACAAAACTTTCCGTAGGAGCGAATGCGCATCTGTTTGACAAAATTCGCATGTGCGGCCTTACAAGCCAGGTCCGATACTTCACTCCTGCAATCAATCCTTCAAAGGTGCGACTTTGCACCTGCGCCCAACACTCCGCAGGTGCGATGCACCTGATCTACCAAAAATATCAAAATAATCTAAAATCAATTTGAAATACACCAGAGCCCCCATCTAAACATACAAATAAGTCCTAATACTTTATTCAAACTTATCCAAATGCTCAAAACACTACTTAGTAATTTTAAAATCAATAATTGAAGATCGAAAATCCATCTCTTAACTTTCAAATATTCAAATTTCATCAAACTCGTCCGAATCACACTTAGACATTCTGGATCACAACCAAACTTTGCACACAAGTTTTAATCCACTAAATAAACCAATGCAAAGTCCCAAAATACCAATCAGAACCAGATAATCCTAAAGTCAACTCTCCGTCAAACCTATAAATTCTCCAACCTTCAAATTGTCAACTTTCGGCAAATAGAGCGAAAATCTTCTAGGAAACTCCGAATCTAAATCTGAATATACGCCTTAGTCTGAAATCATCGTACAAACCTATTGGGATTATCACATCACCAATCCGAAACCATCTACTCAAAAGTCAAACATTGGTCAACACTAGCAACTTAAGCTTCCAATATGAGACTAAGTATCCCAAATCCATCTCAAACATTTCCGAAGCCAAACTAATCAATCCTGCAAGTCACAAAATAAAAAACAAACATACGAGAAATATCTAATAGGGGAAGGGGGCTCAAATACATAAAACGGCCGGCCGGGTCATTACAAACACTCTATTGGGTGGACTATTTCTTCTATTCAATGTTGTTAATTTCTTTAGACTTCTAGGAATATTTTTTGAGTTGCCTAGTTCCGATCGTTCGACTGAGTAATTAATACTCTGATCTTCATATAGAACTTATTTTCCATGACAGTGAAAGAATAATACTGAGAAACTGTAATAGAACCTATTTGATAAAATTAAGTAATGACCACAAACTAGACGTAGAACCATTAGGATTTAGGAGTGGATCCAAAACCTATACATGATCAACATTTATTAGTTTAGGAAGCTAAGTTTTTGTTAATTTTGTTTTATAACTCAATTATGAAATTTTATATTATTTAAATTATCTTTAAGAATTATATTTTCATTGATATGAATACACACAACAAGCATATCCTAAGGCTAATATAAAAAATACAAAATAATTATAGGTCATAAATATTGGCCAGTAATTCATTCTTTAGCAACGCAGAGTGTCGTCCAATCAGGATATCTTTCCTTTGAAAAAAATTCTCATTTTATTAAATGACTTAATGATTATAAGTTGATACAAAAAGCTTCACTTAACCATTATAAGGTGATACACAAAGCCTCCAATTTCACTCACTATGCACATATTTAGTCAACACGAAAATACCCTACAAAAAAATTCCTTGCAGTATGCCAAGCCAATTTGTTTCATATTGTACTGCAAAGTTCGGATGTCACGACCCGGACTTTCCACCCTCGGGAGTCGTGATGGCGCCTACTTGTAAAAGCTAGGCAAGCCAACCATTACAATTATTTATTTATTTTTACCATTTTTAATCCTTTAGCAGTTGTGAATTAACATTTCATAATCAACGGAAATAATAAAGCGGAAGAATAAAACGTAACAATTTAACATTAATACCGATACAAATCCATAAACCAAAAACTACCCAGATCTGGTATCACAATTTCACAGACTGTATAAGAATACTACAAATAGGGGCCTGAAAGATAAATACAAGTTGTTTCAGAAATACATAGAAGAAACAGTATAGGAAGATAGAAGGAGACGCAAGGCCTGCGGACGCCTGCAGGACTACCACGGATCGCCTGATGGACTGAAGCAGCAATCTCACTATGGTCCAAAAGCTTCAGCACCAGGATCTGCACATAGTGCAGAGTGTAGTATCATCACAACCGACCCCATGTGCTGGTAAGTGCCTAGCCTAACCTCGACGAAGTAGTAACGTGGCTGGGACAAGACTACCAAATAAACATGTGCAGTTAAATCATATACATCGAAAAATAAAGGCAGAAATGTGCAATTAAGGATAGGAAGGGGAAGCATACTGCGGGGAATATTAAGTAACAACAGGAAACAATAGATACATGTAAAGAACGCCATAACTCAATTATCAACAACAATCAGGAAATCAAAGACAAGTGCACGACATCACCATTCGTGCTTTTACTCTCGTCCTCACCATAAGAATCAATATAATCGGCACGGCATCACCCTTCGTGCTTTTACCTCACATAATCATGGCACGAAATGATCCTTCATGCATTATCACTCATATCATGGCACGACATTGTACATCGTGCGACACGGCATCACCCTTCGTGCTTTTAACTCACAATATTGGCACGACATCACCCTTCGTGCACTAACACTCTCAAAATCATGCACGGTCTTACCCTTCGTGTTTTACACTCTTTCTCACCCAAGCAACAATTTGGGCAAGGGAATCGATAATATTGCAATAAAATCCTGGCAAGGGAAAAAAGCATAACAACAATATCCCGGCAAGGAAAACAATATCATGAATAATAACATCCCGACAAGAGAGATAATATCAAAGGCAACAACACCCCGGCAAGGGAGACAATATCATAAACCTCTTCTCTTTTTCACATTTATTTCACAACTCAATTCTCAACTTGAGCCAACGCTCTACAATGTCCAATTACAATAATACTTTCACAAGCCTTGTTCAACAATAGAAATCATCATATAAAGCATGAACAATACGAAACAGAGTCACATTAATCAAAGGATAAGACTCACGGGCATGCTTGACACCAACGTATAGATACTCGTCACCATGCCTATACATCGTATTCAACACTTAACACATAGCAAATAAGACACAACTCCTAATCCCTCAAGCTAAGATTAGACCAAACACTTACTTCAATGCCACGAACAAAATTCAAGCCTCCACTATCGCTTTACCTCTTGTTCCCACCACCAATTCGCTTGTATCTAGCCACAATTTTACTTAACGATATTAATAAATGCTAAATGAATCAATTCTAATGCATGAAAATAAATTTTCCAATGATTTTCCCGAAAAGTCAAAAATTGACCCCGGGCCCGCTTGGTCCAAACCCGAAATCAGACCAAAACCCGATTACCCATTCACCCCCGAGCCCGGATATATAATTGGTTTTGGAATCCGACCTCAATTTGAGGTCGAAATCCCCAAATTTCAATATTCTTAGGTTTTACCCAAAATTCCCAATTCCACCATGAAAACCCTAGATTCTAGGATAAAATCTTGTAAAAAGGAAGTCAAGGAGTGAAAGAAATAAGTTAAAAATCACTTACTAGTGTTTAGGGAAGAAGGAGTGTTTAAAAAAATCGCCTTATATGTTTTAGGGTTTTAAAATTTGAAACATAGCTGAAGAGTCCCGTTTATATACTCCTCTCAAACCCTCATCACGGACCGCATAAAAAGGACCGCGGCCGCAGAGTTCCACTGCGGACCGCGAAATATCGAGTGCGGCCGCGAAGACTTAGCCTTCTTCACCGCTGACCGCATAAATCCCACCGCGGTCGTGAAACTCCTACCACGGTCGCGAAGACCCCACCGCGGACTGCAGAGCTTGGTTTCAGAGACCTGCAGTTTTCTCTGAACCTACAACTGTCATGTTCTAAGTCTAAATGCACTCTGTGGCCTATCCAAAACTCACCCGAGCCCTCGGGGCTCCAAACCAAACATGCACCCTAACCTAAAAACTTCATACGGACTTGCTTGTACGATCAAATTATCAAAATAATATCAACAACTATGAATTAAGCCTCAAATTCATGAAATCACTTAAGAACATCAAAATTTCCAATTTTCTCAAATAAAGGTTCGATTTATATTAAACGGACTCCAATTATTACCAAACTTCACAGATTCAACGTAATTATTATTTCAAGCTTATACCGGGCTCCAGAACCAAAATATAGGCCTGATACCATCAATTCAAACATCTTTTCATTTACAAAAACTCTTATATTTTCCAAAAAAATGATTTTCTTTAAAAAAATTCATTTCTCGGGCTTGGGACCTCGTAATTCGATTCCAGCATACGCCCAAGTCCCAAATTTTACTACGGACCCTACGAGACCGTCGGATCACGGGTCCTGGTCCGTTTAACAAGAATGTTGACCAAAGTCAACTTTATTCAATTTTTAAAAGCCAATTTCCTTATTTCACTTAGTTTTCACATAAAAGCTTTCCGGAAACTCGCCCGGACTATGCACACAAATCAAGATAAGACAAAAAGAAGTTTTTAAGGTCTCGAAATACTAAATTTACTTTCAAAACGAGTGATGACATTTTGGGTCATCACATAGGAGGAGCAAATGGGTGCACACTATTAAGTTAAAGGTTTTGGCTAATGAGTTGATTTTAGAGTTTTGCTTGGTTCTCGAAATAAATTTGATGGGAATTGACACAATATTGACATTTGTTTTTATCTTGATTATTCGAATGCTATTGAGTGGTGTTGAAGAAAATAGGCAAAAACCATGCTAAGAAAATTTTTGATGGATTTTGAAGAAAAAATAAAATTAACAGGTTCATCCCTTTCGCGCCCTCATGTGAAATCCTTTATGTGACCGGGCTTCTCCATTAGATGGGTGACACAAAACACCACACCATGTTGCCTTCTATTTTCATAATGTTGTTTCATATGAAAAGTGGAGCTTATCATACATACTAGATGGCCGGTGCCCGTGTTGTACATGGGCAAATGCCCGATGTCATGACCCAAATTCCACTAAGAATCGTGACGGGGCTGAATATCACTGTCAGGCAAGCCAACACCAAATAACTAGTAATTTCTCTTCTTCTTCTTTATTATTTTTGAAGTCGTTTCTTTTAAACATTAAATAATAAATGATAAACTTCACTGAATGAATAATAATGTCTTTACAAAAATTTATCTACTAAATAATTCCGTGATCATCCCAGAACCCGGTATCACAAGTGCTTGAGCAATTTCTAGGAAAAACTAGATGTAATACAATAACTGTCCGGAATGCAAATTGGACAGAAGGGAAAATACAATACAATATTGTGAAGGAGACTCTGCTGGCTGCGGGTCGTCTCGAGAGGTGCAACTCATCTAAGTCTCTGTATCAACCATGTCGTCGCGCCCAACTAGGCCACTAGACATACATGTGCCTGTGCAACAAAAATGCACAACAAGTGTAGTATGAGTACGAAAACAACATGTACTCAGTAAGTATCTCGTCTAACCTCGAAGAAGTAGAGACGAGAAGTCGACTTCGACACTTACTAGTGGTCCAATGATAATATATTAATAAGATGAATAATCATGGATTTATTAGAAACTGCAGTAAACTCAAGTAAATCAAGAAACAAGTAAACAATCTTTTTCATATTTAGAAGTTTCCAAATTCGTAATTTGTTTGTCAATTTATCTTGGACCAGGGAGGCAATATTAATTTGTAAGTCTCAAGCAGGTTACAAGCATGCGCAAATCATGCCGAGGTGGTACGGTCCAATCCAACATAAAAATAAAATGTGCACTGCCAGAGGGTCGAATGGTGCGAACCATAGATGCATCTATTACCCCGCTCGAGATCATACATGCGACGCGGGCACACACAGATACACACATTCAAACAACCAATTAAGAATTTATCAGGGAACATTTATCCAAGGAAAAGCAAATTCTCTTTTAATAATTTAAGAAATTGAAGTTTAATTTTTTTGGAAATTTATTTACTAATTCGATATGATTTAAGCAATTCAAACTGTCAATAAGATTACAAATATTCCAAGTACAACATGTTTTTGGGTCCTAGACTACCCGGACTTAAACATAATAGTAGTTACGCACGGACTCGTGTTACCTCGTGCGTACGTATCTCCCACAAATAAAAGCACACAACCAATTATTTTACCTATGAGGACAATTCCCTCTTACAAGGTTAGAAAGGAGACTTACCTCGTTTCGAAGTTCCAAAACCGGCTTCCAAGCCTTTCCGACGACTCAAATCGATGCCCCAATGCTCCAAAACTAACCAAATAACGGGCAAACCAATGAAAATATACCCTAATACTCATAAAATTCAATTTATAACAATTCCTAACCCCGATCGAAAGGTTAACAAAATTGGCCTCAGGCCCACGTGCCCAAGTTTCCGAAATTTTTCAAAGATATACTTTACCCATAACCTTACGAACTCAAATATATAATTTACTCTCAATTCTATACCCAAAATCGTGATCAAAATCCAAAAATACTAACCCTAGGTCTTTCCACCAAAACCTCAAGTTTCTACCAATTTTCATGCTCAAATTCGTAATAATATCATGTATTTAACTCACAAAGGGGTGGAATTAACTTACCTCATGTTTGATGATGACATCCCTCTCTTGAAGCTCTCCAAAAATCGCCCAAACAAGAGTAGAATGGAAGAGAATGGGCCAAACCCCCATTTTAAAGAAACTTTTCTGCCTCCAGCATTTTCGCATCTGCGGTGCATAGACCGCTTCTGCGGTCCCAGGCTCAAGTCCAAAATCCGCTTCTGCGGTTCCCTCAGCGCAGATGTGCACCCGCATCTGCGGGTATATCTCCGCACTGCGGTCGCTGCCCTTCTTCGCCCAAACCGCACCTGCGACCATTCCCTCGCTTCTGCGATCATGCACCTGCGGTCAAACTTGCGCAGGTGCGATTACACCAGAACTGGTGCACTTCAGCCATCCCTTATTTTCCATTTTCGATCCGTTGACCATCCGGAATCCACCCGAGGCCCCCATGACCCCGTCCAATCACACCAACCAGTCCCATAACATAACACGGACCTGTTCGAGGCCTCAAATCACGTCAAACAATGCTAAAACCATGAATCACACTCCAATTCAAGCTTAATGAACTTTGGAATTTCAAACTTTAAGATTCGATGCCAAAACCTACCAAATCACGTCCGATTGACCTCAAATTTTGCACACAAGTCATATTTGACATTACGGACCTACTCCAACTTTCGGAATCAGAATCCGACCCCGATATCAAAAATTCCACCTCCAGTCAAACTCATCAAAACCTTCAAATTTCCATCTTTAGCCAAATGACTCCAAAATGACTCACGGACCTCCAAACTCACTTCCGATCGTGCTGGCAATACCAGAATTACCATATGGAGCTATTCCCAGACTCGAAATCCCAAACGGTCATTGATAACACTGAAATTCACTTTAACCCAAACTCATGAAACTATTCTAAAAATGCTACTTTCAAAATAGGTGCTGAAACGTTCCCGGGTCTTCCAAAACACTATCCGGACATACGCCCAAGTCCGAAATCATCATACGAACCTGCTGGAACCTTCGAATCCCGATTCCGAGGCCATTTACTTAAAAATCCAATCTTCGTCACTTCTTTCAACTTAAAGCTTCCGAAATGAGAATTCTCTTTCCAAATCGACTCTAAACTTTCCGAAATTCAATTCCGACCACGCGTACAAGTCATAATACCTGAAATGAAGCTGCTCATGGCCTCAAACGCTGAACGATGCGCTAGAGCTCAAAACAAACGATCGGGATAGCTGTTTACTCTAGTCTAGTTGTTTCTGCAACTTTTTTACAAGGTTATCAATGTCATACAATATCTTTATGGGACAAAAGCACGAATTTGAATCCCAAATGGTACCCAAATAACTCAAACACATGAATAGTCACATCATATACATTACCATTATTTTTGCAGCAATAGATGACAAAAAGCAAGCACCTCAAAGCGCAATATAATAATTTCTCTGATTTAGAAACATTTGCAATTATAGTCGGCGAAAGCGCTTAACGTAGCATCATAAAGCCTTTCCCTCAGCAAACACCTAAAAAAGAAATTCCACCTACAACTACCTCAGTCACCTAGTACAAAATAACAAAAGTGAATTAATTGTTTTAGCATGGAAACAAAGCAAAGGCAGTTTTAACAATCCGTCAACTCTGCGAGTGCAACTTGACAGCTTAGAAGATACGTCCAAGTTTCAGAATATAGGTTTTGCGAAAGCGTTTTAACTCTTATGATGTCGGTTGGTACATTAGAATATTATGTTGTCAGGAGTAAAAAAATTTGTATAAGATCTTGGTTGCTACATCTGAATATTATGTTAGGAGTAAAAAACTTGTATAAGATGTTTGGTTACTTTGACATGATGTGGTTGCTAAGTGAGTTTTGGCAATTGGTTATTGATGGAGTACTATACATGGGTTTTGTTATTCTATTCTGAAAATAATGGTACTTTTCTTGAATAATTATGAATTTCTTTCAACTTGGCATAGTTAATAATTTATGTTCGTTTCGAATTTTGTGAAAATCTGTGTAAATTATAATTTTATTATTTAATGCTTGATGAATCAGGGGTTTTAGGCGTTGTTAATCATTCTGAAAAACAACAGTACTTCCTTGAATAATTATAAATTTCTTTCAACTTTTCATTTTAGATTTATTAGTTATACTAGCTTGCGTAGAATATTGAATTTACTATTTTAGATACTTGACGAGCTATTTGCTTAGTCGTGGAAATTATAATTTCTTTTACGAATTTCTTCCACGTTGTGTGTATTTGTCTGAAAGTTCCTTGAATTTTCATAACTCACATATATATTCATGAGTGGGGCCAGTGACCCGTTAAAGTTTTATTATTCCTATGGGATCGGGCTGAACGCCTCAATATTACTACTATGGGATCGAGCCGTTTGCCTCGGCAATATTATGAGATGCATCCATGGATTGAGTCGTACGACCTCGACAATGTACACTATTATTATGGGATCGGGTCGTATGCCACGACAGGATATCGTGCCATTACTATTATGGGATCAGGTCGTTCGTCTCGGCAGAATCATGTGTAATATTCGATAAGAAGTCAGCCTATCTATGATTCTATCCGACTTGAGACGTGATACTTATGGGTTAGTGACCTGACATATATTCCATTCAAGGTAGCATTCGATATTCGAGGCTTTGTATTTACTCTTCTATTGAGGATCGTGTATGTACATATATCCGTTTGTCACTGATTTTACTTGCCACGCTTCATACCTGTCTACCTTTATTGTACTTTGATTACTGGATAACTAGTAAGAGTCTATGTCGACTCCTCATTACTACTTCTTCGACGTTAAATTAGATCCTACTGGGTACACGTTGATTTATGTAATACTACACTTCTGCACTAATAGCGCAATCACTGCGACAGGTATATTCGGTGGTCATCTAGACGAGTAGGCGCAACTGCTGAGGAGAATTTTGTCGTGAGCT
This sequence comes from Nicotiana tabacum, assembly GCF_000715075.1. Classification (NCBI taxonomy): domain Eukaryota; kingdom Viridiplantae; phylum Streptophyta; class Magnoliopsida; order Solanales; family Solanaceae; genus Nicotiana; species Nicotiana tabacum. Next base: position 62,772,879 of record NC_134095.1, read on the forward strand.
GCATTCCATATTATGATCTGCAGCACACAGAATCCCCTTCCTATTCATTTATTGCATTCTGTCTATTTTCATTCTAGACAGTTATCGTAGGAATAATGTATATTCTAGTAGAGTTTCATGCATTTATGACACTGGGTTTTGAGAATTTTGACTATTAATCTTGGGTGTATTTCTGTTACTATAATTGGTAATGTCTTTTGATCATATTCTAATCTTGAAAATGCTATTTGTATTTACTACAAATAAAAGAGAATTTTCGCTTAATTATTTCACCATTGTGCTAAAAGGGTTATGAACCGCCGACCTTCGTATTGTTTAATTGTTGGATTGCCTAACGAAAGCGTTGGGCTCCATCACGATCTATGTTTAATTGTTGGATTGCCTAACGAAAGCGTTGGGCTCCATCACGATCTATGGTGGGATTTGGATCGTGACACTTGAATAGCTGAAAAAGAAAAGATAAATTGGAATGAAAAGTATGATCAATTGAAGCGCAATGATAGAATTATAACATTGCCCTTTCCCCTTTGGATTAGAGTTCATGAATTTCTTAATAATATTTCAAGGTATGTAATAATTGGTTTTTAGTAATAGGACCATTAACGAGGAATACGAACAAAATGATCAGGTGAGCTTTTACAATAAGGAATAGAATATGAAAGGTTAGCAAGTCTCCTTGACTATGACTATATGGAAGATCACTATTGTCACGATCCGAATTTTCCACCCTCGGGAGTCGTGATGGCGTCTACTTGAAGAAGCTAGGCAAGCCACGAAATACAGAAATTCTAACTCTTTCATATTAATCCTTTTAACAACTTGAATTAATAAGAAATCAACAATTTAAAGATTAATGATAACAGAATAAACGGACGACTTAAACAACTAAAAAGGATCAAAATCAGTACTACAATACCAATATACTCCTCTACCGGGAACCTGTTGTCACAATATTCACGGACTGTCTATGAATACTACATACAAAAGTCTGAAAAAAAGAAATAAAGTCTGTCTCGGATACAAGTGAAGACAGAACATATAAATAGATAGAAGAGAAAGTCGGGCGTGCAAACGCCTGCAAGACTACCTCAGAATCTCTGGGTGGACTGAAGGCTGACTCCCTAAGTGCTACTGTCCAAATGTTGCTCCGGTATCTGCACATTCTGCAGAGTGTAGCATCATCACAACCTACCTCATGTGCTGGTAAGTGCCTGGCCTAACCCCGGTGAGGTAGTGACGAGGCTAGGACCAGACTCCAGATAAACCTGTGCAATTATATAATGTACGGTAGAAAATAAACAGGAATAAGCAGTTTAAATGGGAGGGGGTACATGCTTTGGGGAACACATCAAATCCAGCAGGAATAAAGAGAAATATGAGAGAAACAATTCAAAATCTACGACAAAGCAATAATAACACTGTTGCGACGCGCAACCCGATCCATTTATAACATTATTGCGGCGTGCAACCCGATCCAATAGAATATTGTTGCGGCGTGCAACCCGATCCATTATAACATTGTTGCGGCGTGCAACCCGATCCAATATAATATTGTTGCGGCATGCAACTCGATCCAATATATATATATCATTGTTGTGGCGTGCAACCCGATCCAATATAACATTGTTGTGGCGTGCAATCCGATCCAGTATATTTATATACCTTAAACTCAACCATACCACGAGTCCCGGCAAGGGATCAACAATAAACTACACTATCCCGGCAAGAAAATTCAACAATAAAAGTATATACGTCCCGGCAAGGGAGAATCGGCTATAATCAATCTTAACTCAACTCCTACTCGTCTCAGCTAACACCAATACTCAATCATAAGTAACTTCCACGAAAATAAACTAAATCCTTGCTCAATATCTAGAATCACCAATTAAAGAATTTGTAGTATCATTTAAGAACACAACAATTATCAATTTAAGACTCACGGTCATGCTCGACACCACGTATAGATACTCGTCACCATACTTATACATCGTACTCAACAAGAAACAAATAGCAAATAGGACACAACTCCTAATCCCTCAAGCTAAGGTTAGACCGAACACTTACCTCGAACTTCCACGACCAACTCAATCCTCAAACACCGCCTTTCCTTTCGAATTTGGCTCCAAATCAATTGTATCTAGACATAATCGACTTAATAACATCAATAAATGCTAAACAACCTAATTCCAATATTTAATTATAGCTTTCTAATCATTCTTCCCAAAAAGTCAAAAATCGACCCCGGACCCGCTTGGTCAAAACACGAGGTTCGGACCAAAAGCCGATCACTCATTCACCCATGAGCCCGAATATATAATTTGTTTCGAAATCCGACCCCAAAATAAGGTCTAAATTCCAATTATTCAAAAAGCCCCAACTCTACCCAAATTCCTAATTTCCTCCATGAAAATCATTGATTTTGAGTTGAAATCATGTTAAAAGATGTTAAGGAGTGAAGAAAATGAGTTAGAAATCACTTACCAACGTTTTGGAGAAGAAAGGTTGTTTGAAAAATCGCCTCTTATGTTTTTGGGATTTTGAAAATAAAAAATAACTGAAAATCCCGTTTAAATATACTACTCTCAGATGTCCTGTGCGGACCGCACAAAATCAACTGCGGCCGAACAACAATCTATGTGGATTGCAGTGATATGCTTTAGTATTTTGGACATAACTTTCTCTAAAAATATCTAAATTGTGATTTCTTTACCTTTCTGGAAACTAGACACAAAGGGCTACAACTTTCATTTTTGAATCATCTCAAAATTCCTTGTAAATTAAAGGATATAGGCTTCTGACGTCGGACAGTGAAATATTTCTTCACCGCGGACCACACAAAAACCCAGTGCGGCCGCAGAGCCCTCACCGCGGTCCGCACAGAATCCAGTACGGCCGCACATGCCCCTCCGCGGTAGCACTCTATTTTGTGCGGACCGCACTGGTTTGTTCAGAGGCCTCCCACTTTCTAAACCTGCAACAACTATGTTTTTAAGTCTAAGACATCCCAGAACCTACCCGAAACTTACCCGAGCCCTCGGAACTCCAAACCAAGTAAGCATACTAACTCAAAGATATCATATGGAACTACTCGTGTACTGAAATCACCAAAATAACATCAAGAACATCGAATTAGACCTCAAGATCAATGAAATTTCTTAAAACTCCTTTAAACATCAAATTTGCATTTAAGGTCCGAATCAAGTCAAACGAATTCCGTTTCTTACCAAACTTCACAGAATTACCTCAAATCATATATAAGACCTGTACCGGGCACCGAAACTAAAATACGGGCCCGATACCAATATGTTCTAATCAAAATCCATTTCCAAAACCTTTAAACAATTTCAGAAAATAATTTTCTTTAAAAAAATTCATTTCTCGTGCTTGGGACCTCGGAATTCGATTCGGGGCATACGCTCAAGTCCAATATTTTTCTATGGACCCTTCAGAACAGTCAAATTACGGGTCCGTATCCGTTTACCCAAAACGTTGACCGAAGTCAAATTAATTCATTTTATAGTCAAAATTTATTATTTTTCACATATTTTCACATTTAGGCTTTCCGGCTATGCGTCCGAACTGCGCACGTAAATCGAGGTGATGCCAAGAAAGGTTTTTAAGGCTTCAGAACATGAAATTTAATATAAAAGCAAGTGATGACCTTTTGGGTCATCACAACTGTAATCTCAAAGAAGAGTTACTTTGCGATTTTAATCACTAACATCTACTCATAAATAACATATTGTGAATGTGATTTTATTTTATCTAGTATTTTTTAAATAAGATATTTTTACTCCTTTTGATTTAGGGAAAAATAGCCAACTATTATTTTATGGAATTTTTCGTAATATTTTATTCACTTTAGATTTGTGAATATCCTTGTTGTAAGGCACATCAATGGATGAAACTAAGACAAAGTGTAGGATTTGATTAGGTAGCATTTGATTAGGTTATCATCTAGTTTTGATATAAGTCCTCTTTAACATTGTATGTTTTGTGCATCCTCTGAAATTCAGATTATGATCTAGGTTAAACTGGTTTTTAATAATCACTCGTATTTAAAAAAAACAGAAAATATGCTAAGTAAAATGAAACAGACCACGTGTAAGTGTTCTAAATATGTACATATGATTACCAGTTATGCAAAGTTCACAAAACACGTTGAGGAGCACAAGGTAATAGCAAGAGCAGCTTTACAAGCTGAGGCTGATGCTGCTCTTGCTCAAGGTGGTGGAAACTGAATATGGATGGCAATGGATGAGCAGTCTAATTTTTGTAAACCAACAAAAAACTCTTATGATGTTGGTTGGTATATCAGAATATTATATTGTCAGGAATAAAAGACTAGTGTAAGATTTTGGTTGCTACATCTGAATATTATATTGTTAGGAGTAAAAAACTTGTATAAGATATTTGATTTCTATGACATGATGTGGTTGCTAAGTGAGTTTAGCAGTTGATTATTGCTAGAGTACTATACAGGGGTTTTAAGTGTTGATATGCAATTGGTCTACTCTCTTCCTATTGCATTCGAAAATTTTATGTTTTTCAGCATGTTGTTTTCAAAATCCAATTAGTTTGATTGAATCGGTTAAAAGGATTGGCTAGGAGATGTTTTAAATCTGAGTTACCATATCAGAAGTTTTTGTCTGATACTGTTTGTCCTTTTAATTTTTCTCTTTCAGCCAAAAGAGTTGTAAAATGTGAGTTTAATAAAAGTATAATTAAGCATATTTAAACATATTAGATTAGGCATTACATTATATTACATAAGCATATTATAGTAGGCATACCTGAGGTAGAAGTACTATTTGGAAGCAGAAAGACTCCCTTCTCCATCATTGCTTTAACAGTCTTAGTTTTGCGAGTGCAACTTGACAGCTTAGAAGATACGCCCAAGTTCAGAATATAGGTTTTGCGAAAGCATTTCAACTGGCAGCAGATCTATTACTTGTGGAAATTCATGAACTGAGCGGGTTATTAGCGAGTATCAGTGATAATTCTTGACTATATTACCTCGCCGAGGTTAGTTATGATAATTACTGAGTATATGGGGGTCGGTTGTACTCATATTGTACTCTGCACTTAATTGTGCAGATCCAAGTATTGGATGGAGTTGTGAGTTGCTGTGATTCTAACTATGAGTTTGTTGAGAGACGTGGTAGAGCTGCATTTCGATCGCAAACTTTGGTGTCTCTTTCCATTTAAGTTGCTATTGATATTACTTTCAAACAATATTTCATTTTTGTATTTTCCGACTTGTACTTTTATTTAGAGTTCATGACTCTGTATTACTAGTTCTGGAGGATTGTTATGTATCGACGCAATTATTTATGTTATTGAATTAAGACTTGTATTATATTTGTTAATTCTGTTATCTTATTTAGCTTTTATTATGTCTGGCTTGTCTAGCAAGTGAGTTGGAGCTATCACGATCGATTGGTGATTTTTGGGTCGTGACATTGGTTCTTCTACTAACACAAGTATGCTATATTATGTGAAACTGCGCTATTCTCATTCTCTTCGTATTATCTGATTTTGCTCTTTTAAGTTGTATATCTGAATGCAACAGAAGAAAAGGTATAATTACTAACACAATTACTGAATACCTCTTCATGAGCCTTGACTCTGAGGATTTCCTTTACTATCAAAATCTTAATTTCACTTTGATCTGCTCTAAGTGCTCGATCTTTCTGTAAAGAAATTCACATCAAGAATTGAAATTCAATCAAAATTTTGCCCTTATATCCATATACAACATATTATACGCTTGTATCCATGCTTCATAAAAGAAAATTACAAAAAAGGAAATGAGGATAGTTCATCAAAAGAGCAACAGAGGCTTCATGGTTACAACGGAGACTTCATGGTTTTGTAACACATTTGGAAGCCATAGAATAAATTAATATAAAAAAAAATACTATACTTTTCAATTAATTTCTAAAGTAATTCTCAGCAACATAGAATTTCAGTGCACTTTTAATAACTTTCAATGCATTTCTAATATGTCAAATCACCCAAACCAGTAAAAAGTAAGAGGTATTTTCTCCCATCAGCTCTAAATATTTTCCATTTTATTGTTCTTTAATATGCATGTTTCTTTCTTTATATCACGAAATTGATGGATTGATTACCATCAAGAGGGAACGTAGAAATCTTTTTATAGGAATCAGATGAAGGACCACCAAATCATTTGCAAGTAAAAGCAAGAAAGCATAAAATTAGTCAAGCAACGAAAGAACATGCAGAAACTAATAATATTAGTCACGCTATATCAGAATAAAAGGCATTAAAATGTGTCATGCATCATCCTAGCGAGTAGCTCATGTCTCTTGATAATGAAAGTTCAAGAAAAAAAGCTTCAATAATAGATGCATTATCCTCACTTATGCAATTTTCCAAACCTTTTTTTACAATATTTATGTTGTTGAAATCACTTTCAAACTTCAAATCACAAAAACTTTAAACTCTTATAAGCAAAAATCGTCGGCTTTCTAAAGCTTTACTAAAATGAGACTAAATATTCAGTAGAAACTTCAAAGCATTATCAACTTAAAAGTCAATTGAAGTCTTTCAACCACACTCGCTATGGCTTCTTTCAAGCTAATCAGAGGCGGATCCAGGATTTAAATCCTATGGGTTCAATTTTAAGGTTTTTAGTATTGAACCCATTATATTTTTAAAATTATGGGTTCAAATCTACTTTTTTGTAATTTTATTAAATTTTTATATATAAATTTTTACTCCGGTCGAAAGTTATGGGTTCAATTGAACCCGTAGATACAACACTGCATCCGCCCCTGAAGTTAATGTAAAGTAAAATGCAACTATTAAGGCCCGAAGTTGTCGGCTGGATTCACGCTTGATAAGTTTTAAATGTTTTTGCCTTATGTTTTGATGATCTAACAAATTTACTGTTAAGAACCAGATAGGGAACCTGACCTACTCTGACTATACTGCAAGCTTAACGAATTCCAACTAAAGAGGAACTGCTTCAGCTTCAGGAGCTACGAATCCAAACAAGGACCTGATACCCTTGTGGTTCCCTCATCACAGCACAAGTTAATTGGTCACAGCTGGAAATGAAGTGACTGACTGCACTGTTTCTGCCGCACTGCACTGTCTCTAGTGCCTACTCATTCTCAGACCAACTAAAGTGCTCACGTCATTTCAAGTGATGTGATCAAGGTGTACCTACAATGAGTTTATACAAAACATCACTTGAAGGTTTCAGTTTCTCATTCAAGCTTCTTGCAAAAAATAGATAAATCAATCCTCAGAAGCTTGAAGAACAAAGTTGAACACAACTACGGATCAGTTCCTAAAAGATAGCTTGTTGTTGTCCTAGTTGAGTTGTAACTTTGTGATTGTACTTATTGTATCTCCTAAACTGCTTAGCTAGAAGCATTTGATTAGGAATCATCTTGTAAATCTGTAAACTCCTTGAGTTTATGTTGTGACTAGGTATAGTCATAAGCAAAAGTCTTTGTAATAGTAGAGTTACAAAGTGGCTTGTGTGAGAGCATCACAAGTTAGTAAAAGCCTTTGGAACTAGGAAGTCACAAAGTGGCTTGTGGTAAGAGTACCACAAGTTAGTTGAGTAAATTCTTTGTAATGGAGTCATTGCAAAGTGGTTTGTAATATGTTTTTACAAGTTAGTAAAGCTTAAAGCCTACAGGTGTAGGTCATTTTTTTTTATTCCCTTGTGTGAGATTTTTCCACGTAAAAATCCTTTGCCTTATTTACGTACTGCTTTATTCGCATTCTCAGCAGAATCTCGTAGAGGACCAGGTACGCTACTGTTTGGTGGACTCACAGAGACTAACAATTGGTATCAGAGCAGGTTCCTCCTATCAGGCTAACACCTAGGAAGGATCCTCATGGATGCTCCACCAAATTTTGAAAAAGGTCAATCTACAAACCGACCACCCAGGTTCAATGGACAATACTATGGGTGGTGGAAAACAAGAATGCATGATTTTATCATGGCTGAGGATTGTGAGTTATAGGATATCATATGCGATGGTCCTTATGTTCCAGCCAAGGTACTGGAGGAACTTCCATTTTCAATGGTAAAAACCAACAAAGAGTACACTGAAGCAGACAAGAAAGCTGTGAAGAAGAATTTTCATACCAAGAAAATTCTGGTATGTGGAAGATGTGGAATAGGACCTGAAGAGTACAATAGAATCTCCACCTGCGGGACACTGCCAAGGAGATATGGGAAGCTTTGTAAACAGCGCATGAGGGAACTACACAAGTAAAACGTTCTAAGATTGATATGCTCACTACTGAGTATGAACTCTTCAAAATAAGGGATGATGAATCCATTCAAGATATGCACATAAGATTCATTTCCATCATAAATGAGTTACACTTACTTGGTGAAACTATTCCCAGAAGCAGGCTAGTAAGGAAAATCCTTAGTTTTCTGCCTAGTTCTTGGGAAAGCAAAGTGAATGTTATCACTGAATCAAAGGACTTACAGGAGCTGACCATAGAAGAGTTGATCGGAAACTTGAAGACCTATGAGTTGAAGAGAAAGATAGACAATGAAAGAAGAGAACCAAAGAAGGAAAAGAACCTGGTACTCAAAGCTGATAACAATGATTCAAGTGAGGAAGACAGTGACATGGCTTACTTAACCAAAAGATTTCAGAAGATGGTCAGAAGAAATGGAGAAATGCTAAAAAGGGACAGCTCCAACAGACCAAAAAACTGTGATCTTTGCTACAAGTGTGGAAAGCCTGGACACTTCATGAAAGACTATCCTCTCTTGAAGCAAGAATTCTCCCAGAACTACCATGAGAAAATAGCTAAGACAAACTCGGTTCCTTTCAAGGACTTCAAGAGAAAAAGATCTGTTGACAATATGATGAGACATGCTCTTGCAACATGGAGGGATTCCTCTAGTGAGTCTGAAGATGAACCTGATACTGGTGATAGTTCCATGATGGCAGTTGAAGGCGAGGAGATTGGTTATGACTCAACTTTTGCTTTGATGGCTCAATCAGATGATAATGAAGACAATGGCAACAAAAAGGTAACTTTCAGGGATGTTCAGAGAAATCTGAAATCCTATTCTCCCAAAAAAACTCATGTCTTTAGTTAATGTATTAATCACTGCTTTTCATAGTCTTGTGGAGGATAGGAATTCCTTGACCTTAGAATTAGGAGAATCTAAACAAACTAAAGACGACTTAGTGGTTGTAGTTACTGACGATAAGAAAACCATTGAAAAATCCTTAGAAAAGAAAAGGATGATCTATTGGCAGAAATTACAAACCTAAGGGAAACAACAGTGAAACCATGAACTAAGTCGAAACCTGAAAATTCTGGAAAGGAAAAGGAGATAGCTAGTAAGGAACACATTAGGCTTGAAAATAAGGTGAAAGCTATGAGATCTAAGATGTGTGCTGAAATTGAGAAAAATGAGCAACTCCAAACTGATCTGGAAAGAGTAAAGAATGATCTTGAAAAGTCTCTAAAGTGGACCTGGTCCTCAGAAGCTACCACTGCCTTGCATATTAATGATTGTGAAAACAGACGGGGAATAGGGTCCCAGAGGGAGAAAACTCCTCACAACCCTCACAGCAAGTACGTCACTGTCTCTGATAACTGGCCTTGTACCCAATGTGGGAGCGCTGGGCACTTCAAGAAAGATGTCCAGGCCAAGAATCAATCGATTCAGAAAAACAAAGTGTTTGCTGAAAAGGTGACTACAAAAGAGGGACCAGGTACCATTCACAAAAAACGTACATTACTTGCATGGACTAAGAGAACTCTTATTCATCCTCTTGCCTACTAGAAGGGACCCAAACTTGTTTGGGTTCCTAAAACTAACTCTTAATCTCTTGTGCAGGGAACAGTGAAAGGAAGTGGTCAACAATGGTTTATGGATAGTAGGTGTTCAAAGCACATGACTGGGAACACTACGAATTTTCTTTCACTAAAAGCCCTGCAGGGAGGGAGTGTATCCTTTGGCAATGGAAAAAGGGGTACATTCTTGGAGTTGGAAAAGCTGGGAAGTCACTCACTCATTCTATTGAAAATGTGTACTATGTCAATGGACTTAAGTACAGTCTCTTGAGTGTCTCTCAAATCTATGACAAAGGAAACAAGGTGGAATTCTTGTCCAAAATATGTACAATCACTGATCTTGTGACCGGTGAAATAGTACTTATGGCCAAAATATACAAGAACATCTATTTTACTGATTTCGAGTCCTTACAGAGTGGTGATCTGAGGTGTCTGAAAGTTGTTGATGATTATGTTGAACTATGGCACAGAAGACTGGGCCATGCAAGTTTTTCTTTTCAGAACAAACTAATTCAGAAGGACCTGGTCCATGGTCTTCCTATGTCACAATTCAAGATGCAAAAAGTCTATGATGCCTGTGCTAGAGGAAAACATGTGAAGTCCTATTTTAAGTCTAAAAATGATGTGAGCACCTCAAAGCCCCTAGAGCTTCTGCATATGGATATGTGTAGACCTATGAGAGTGCAAAGTAGAGGAGGAAAAAGATACATTTTTTGTGATAGTAGATGACTACTCTATATTCACATGGACTCTATTTCTCAGAACCAAAGATGAAACTGTTGAGGTATTTGTGGCCTTTGTGAAGAAAATTCAGGTGAAGATGGAGTCTAGAGTTGCATGCATTAGATCAGATCATGGGACAGAATTCGGCAATGTCAAATTTGATGAATTCTGCAATGAAAATGGCATCATTCACAACTTCTCAACTCTCATAACTCCCCAGCAAAATGGAGTAGTAGAAAGGAAGAACAGAACTCTGGAAGAAATGGCAAGAACAATGCTGATCGATACTGGAATTGCAAAGAACTTTTGGGCTGAAGCTGTCAACACTGCCTGCTACTTGGTGAACAGGTACATGATCAGATCACTTCTGAACAAAACCCCATATGAATTGTTAAATGGAAGGAAACCCAAGCTGACTCATTTAAGAACATTTGGGTGCAAATGCTATCTTCTCAACAATGGAAAGGATCAGGTTGGTAATTTCGATGCCAAGAGTGATGAAGGAATATTTCTGGGATACTCTTCTCAAAGCAAGGCTTACGAGATATATAATAAGCGGATTCAATGTATTGAGGAAAGTGTCCATGTTATTTTTGATGAGTATTATCCATCATGTGAAAAGAGTGCTGAGGAAGATCAAGATGGAGAACCCTTACTAGTCCCTGGTGAAGTCATTAACATGACAAACGGACATGCAGATATGATGAGTCAATAAAGGAGCTAAATGAAGACAATGTTGCCTCATCTTTAATAGAACCAAGCACCTCAATTACAACCACGGAAGCTGAAGAAAGGGTGGTTGATGCAGTTTAGGGCACTCCACTAGCACCTGAAAGAAGGACAGAAGAAAATAAGCCAAACATATTGTCACACCTCTTTTTTACTACCACCGGAAGCGGTATAAGGGAGTTTTTTCCAATTTAAGTGACAATCAAAATGAGATTTATTTATTTATGATTCAGAGTCGCCACTTGGGATAATTTATGGTGTCCCAAGTCACCGGTTTAGAATCCCGAGTCAAAGAAAATTTAACTCTAATTATGGTCTGCGAACACATAAATTCGGGTAAGGAATTCTGTTAACCTGGGAGAAGGTGTTAGGAATTCCCGGGTTTCATGGTTTTAGCACGGTCGCTCAACTATTATTATTGGTCTAATTATCTGATTTTTTACAAGTTTTAAACCTATTGTGCATTTTTAACTTTTTAGCTGATTTTAATACTTCTAGGACAATTCAAAGTTATTTAAAACATATTGTAAGCCACGCTACAATGCACCTGCGGTTCACGACACGCTTTATTTAACCTTTTTGTAAATTAGAATCAGGTCACATGATTGAGCCCCTTTAATCTAATTTGACGTAGTTCAGTGGATGAATAGCAACCAAATTTCTATACTGTGATAAAATCATGTTTAGCTATAACCAGTTCGAGTAAACACGAGCATATAACTAAGCGAACAAATTCAAAGTTATGAAAAATAACTACACAAACAACGGGATCATATCACCAAACAAACAATTAACATTAAGGTAGAATAAAATGAGTAGATGAAGGAAGAATTGGACCTTAATTGATATTGTTAAACACAAAAACCAATAGAATGGACGATCTTAGACCGGATTCTTGCACGACATTCAAATCGAAACTAACAGAGGGCAACCTCGACTGGGCAACAATTGAACTCCAACATTGAGACCACCAACAGCAACCAATCTCAAATTTCAACTAAACTCTAATTGAGGACCACAAATGAAAACTGAAATGTTTTTGTATTTTTTTATTTTGAAGTCAAATTGAAATCAAATTGGACAGATTTTCTTATTTCTGTATCAAAGATCTAAATGAAAAGTCAAAGAAAAGAATTATGGTATTGTGGGAAAAGGAGCATACGAGCTGGAAACAATGGATGGCAAGATATTACCTTCACATTGGAATGTCGTTCACCTGAAGAGATACTATTTCTAAGAAATACCCACGGTTAGGTATCCCCATTTTAAAATTCTATTTTTGAATTGTTAAAATTTTACTAACGATTTTAGATGACAGGCATAAAGCTATCCCATACTAAATGATGAATCACGACCTGCAAGGCTCATGGAATAGATTAAAATTCTCGGTCTAGGGTTACACCTATTCTGATAGAAATTTATACGGGTTAAGCAGTCTTCATTTAAAATTGTACTTCTGAGTCCCGTGTGTTTACCAAATAAGAGGCGATTCTTTGATTCGCATTGGAAATTATGATAGGGAAGTCATGACTCCAATGACAGTCTTTACGAATTAAAGAAATCAGACATTCAGTGATTTGAGTTGGGTAGATATCAGCACGATCCAAAGAGGATACTTGGTTTCTAAGGGACTCTCTATCATTGTAGAAAGATAGTTCCGCATGAACTATTTCCTCTAATGAAGGTTCACGAAGAGGTTCAGAGGGTTCCTTACCTCTAGAAGAAGACCTTTGAGAAAGAGAACCTCTGGTTCTAGAAGAAGGACTGGAACTAGATTAAGAAAGAGAAGAAGCACGTATGGATGAAGACCCTAAATTATGTAGTCTACCTCCTCTTCTGCTCCGACTAGGGGCAAGAGGAAAGTTATCAACTATGGGGACTCTACTAGGGTTAGGGTTTGATGAAGACATGATAGTACGAGGAAGACAAAGGTTAGGGTTCTCTGAATGGAATATTCAGAGAACTTTATGTGAGAAAGACAAAGGTGAAAATTATATTTATACTAAGAAGCAACCGCCAAAGGAAAAGGTGCAACGATGGAAAGGTCATAATGAGAACTATCGCTTCGTAATTAGTGAAGCCGTAAAAAGCGATGCAAAGTCGCAGAACCAATAAAAAGATGCCACGCAATTAATTGGAAGTGACAATTGAAGCGTCGATTCTATAATAGCGTTAATGGCGGCAAATATTCGCGCTTTAATAAAATCCACTTCCCAAGTGAATATTTTGTTGCTATCATTAAGTGAACATTTGTTTTCTCTAAGAAAAATAACAATAAATTGCTTCATATCGTAATGTGGAGTCCAAAACACTTTTGATATTTTTTTGGACAAAAACCACTTTTATACTGCTTAAAAAAAAGTTACATAAATGAGTAAAATGCAGTACTATACTGCGAACTACGTTAACGAAAATTAGTCTGTTAAAGTAAAACGCAGTACCATACTGTGTTTTACTTTAATTTTTTTTTTTTTGTAATTCGCAGTACCATACTGCGTTTTACTTTAAATTTTCTTTTTGTAATTCGCAGTATAATACTGTGTTTTATTAAAGTTGTTCGCAGTATTATACTGCATTTTACTTAAAACGCAGTATAATACTGCGAACAACTTTATAAAAATAAACCCCCTTCTTCTTCCTTGGACCACTGAACCGACGCCCCCCTCCTTTAAAAATTTCGATTCTGCTGGTCCCCCCCTCCCCCACCCCGCGACAAACTTAAAAAAAAAACCGGCCCCACCCGTCACCTAAAGAGCAAGGAGTGTAGGTCCCACATACAAGACAAGCTTTGGATTCCTTCTTTCGGGTGCAAAAATTCGATTTCAATCAAATTCAAGAAACTTAAATCAAGGTATTTCGATTTTGTTTATGTCGAAACTCGTATAGTACATGCATAGTTGTATTGTTTAATGTGTTTTCATGTTAATTTGTGTTATGTTTGTGTTTAAATTTGTATCTTATTTATACCCGGATTGATTTATTAGCTTTGGTACAAAAAATTGTTAAAATTTGATAAATTATTTGTATTGTTAAAAAATTAATATTATTTATTTTGTTTGTTGTTCATATTTGTATTTTATGTTAGTTGTTTTTATATGTAATATTGACCTTTTAGTGTAGTAAAATATAGAGCCTTTTAGTGTAGTAAAATATAGAGCCTTTTAGCGTAGTAAAATGTAGAGCCTTTTAGCGTAGAGTCTATGTAGTTTAAGTATGTAGTAGCTGCAAAATCTATCCAATTACACTTTATAAAATTAATTATTTAATTTATAACAATAAACTTACAAAAGTAACAAATTAATATATGTTGTAAAATTAACTCAAATATCGAGCCTGGAACTCATACATAATTAATCAGTCCAATTTTAAACATAATTAATTATTTGATTTATTAAGCTAACAGACACAATTCTAAAAATGTTGAAATTAACACGCATAATAATTAAGGATAACTCGGTGCTACCGGGCCTCAAATATCGAGCCTGGAACCCACACATAATTATTCAGTCTAATTTTAAACATAATTAATTATTTAATTTATTAAGCTAACAGACACAATTCTAAAAATGTTGAAATTAACACGCATAATAATTAAGAATAATTCGGTGCTACCGGGCCTCAAATATCGAGCCTGGAACCCATACATAACTATTCAGTCCAATTTTAAACATAATTAATTATTTAATTTATTAAGATAACACACACAATTCTAAAAATATTGAAATTAACACGCATAATAATTAAGGATAACTCGGTGCTATCGGGCCTCAAATATCGAGCTTGGAACCCGTACATAATTATTTAGTCCAATTTTAAACATAATTAATTATTTAATTTATTAAGCTAACACACACAATTCTAAAAATGTTGAAATTAACACACATAATAATTAAGGATAACTCGGTGCTACCGGGCCTCAAATATCGAGCCTGGAACCTATACATAATTATTCAGTCCAATTTTAAAAATAATTAATTATTTAATTTATTAAGCTAACACACACAATTAATTTTGTTTAAATTATAGTAGACGACATGGACTTTCCTCCACCTGCGCATCCCGGACCTGCCGAGGATCAGCTACTAGTGTTGCAGGGCGACCATAGGTCCTCATTTGTATGGGAGGGATAACTATCGATGCAGCCTCTCCGCCCCAGGAGACCTGACGATTTGTGGGAGTTCATCGGGGAGCATCCTTTCCATGCTCGCGTAGTCGCGCGCCTACAGGCTACGGGCTTCTATACAATTTTTGAGCTTGAACGGATGCAGCTTGATTGGTCTCTCATCACGGCCTTGGTAGAGCGGTGGCGACCGGAGACGCACACTTTTCACTTGCCCACTGGAGAGGCTACCATCACGCTGGAGGATGTTCAGGTTTTGTACGGGCTGCGCGTAGATGGACGGGTCGTAGCACTGCCCCAGTACATTAGATCCATGACGCGTGCGCAATTTTTGGATATGATGATGCATTTTACTGGTTATAGACCTCAGGGGACGCTGGGGGTAGTCGCGTTGCTTTGTCAGCCATTAGAGATCATATGGCGTTTTTGCACCCAGACATTACCGGCGAGATGGAGGATCTCCATATTGAGAGGTACACGTGGTTGGCGCTGCTCCTGCTTTTCGGGTGTGTCTTGTTCCCGAACACTTCGGGGAGTAAAGTGAGTATGCGCTTTCTCCATCATCTTCAAGAGTTGGATGGTTTACCCTAGTACAGTTGGGGTGTTGTTGTTCTCGCATACCTGTATAGGAGCATGTGTCGGGCGAGCATGGGCCCAGCGGTGGACATATGTGGTTTTCTGCCCCTCCTACAGGTGACAACATTTTTGAATACTCTGTTCATTTCTCCGAATTCTATATGGTCGAAATGACTCATAAATTTTACATCAACCTTTTATCTTAGGTTTGGGCCTGGCAGCGGATCATGCCGTTGCAGCCACCTCTACCAGCACTTGCGCCTGGTGAGGCTTATCCGTTTCTCCCTCTAGCTTCTAGGTGGATTCTCCGGCGTGGGAACTACCAAGGGACCGATGCTCATCATAATCTCCCCCTTATCAGGGATGTGCTAGATATGCTGGTGGACAGACAGGTGGATATGTACCTACACTTACTTGTTTAAATTGAGTTGTGTTGCGCATCCTCGATTTTATGTTATTATTTGGCAGTTCATCTGGACGCCATACAACGACGAGTTGGTAGCTCAGCTGCCCTTTTATGGATCAGTCGCTCGAATGCTTTGGAGCACCTCCGTCCCGATGATCTTCTTCGATATGGTTGAGTATCATGCCACAGAGCGTGTGCTTCGCCAGTTTCACTGTCCCCAGCCTATACCGAGGGATCCTGGATGGGTGGCTATACACTATCAGCGGGATGACTGTGCCAGACTGGACGATATATATATGGGATGGCTAGAGCAGCAGGTCCTTATTTGAGAGGAGCACCGAGCTGACCGTATTCCGCCAGCACCTACATTTACCCAGGAGGCCACTATTCATATGTATGCGTCATGGTACCGCCGTCACACCCGACTGATTATCGGGAACCTCATTCATGTACTTGGCGAGCGCTACAGACCATACGCCGGGAGACACGAGGCACTGATATATTTTTTGGCTTATTAATATCGTATAATTGTGATATAGCGTTATTTAATTAATATTTTAAATATTTCACAGGCTATTGGCCATCATCACCTCTACCAGTTGGGACAGGAAATATAGCAGTATACCGACATCCCTGCAGTCGTTGACTATGGCCGGCGGGTGGCACAGTTGGCTCGTCGGACCCTGTTTCAGGCGAGAGATGCCGCAAGGTTGGACCACGAGGTTCAGTATGCGGCGCCAGAGGACTACCATCGGGGTAGGGGTATCCCACGAGGCAGGGGTAGGGCACGAGGGAGGGGTGCCCCACGGGGTCGCGGGGGTTGCGGGGGATGGCGAGGAGGTGGTCCCTAGCAAGGGGCGTGGAGGCACCTGTCGACCCACCTGTTGAGGGACATGATGAGGACTTTGGAGTTTTGGCGCTTGGAGATAATCAACCGGGCTATATACCTCGGGAAGATGAGCTTTCCAGCAGCATGTCTTCGTACAGCCTTCATCTATCTCTGCCAGCATCGCAGGTCACCCCGTCAGGAGCATTGTCGATCACGGGTACATTCGACGGGGATGTATACCAGTACTTTGCATGCCCATCTACCGCAGCTGAGGATCGGCCCACCCGGGACATGGATGGCGGGCGCAGGTTGAGTTATGCCTCATCCCCGGCAGTTGATGCAGATCTACCACAGGCGCAGGTATGTTTGTATTACTTTAAAATTTCAATTTGTTTTCTTTTCCTTAATGAGCTGCCATTAATTAATTTTTAAGGTTTTTATGAAGGCTTCGTCCCAACCCATCTTTGAGGCCACTACATGCTTTGATGAGGACACCACGGATGCATATATTCAAGAGGACTACGAGACCACGATGGGAATATATTTTTTGACTTAACACGTACAATACAAATATACTTTGTCACCTGCTAAGTTTAGTACTTGTTTTGTAGGTTGCTGACGGCCCGACGGCCTATTCTTCTGATCCTGCCAGTTGTGGTGTCGATGCTGCTGCACATCCTCACATAAAGAGGCGGCTTGATGACGATGATCCAGATAGTGTACCCGGGCGACAGGGGATGCGACTCAGGTCAGCAGCAGCACTGAAGCACACAGGCTGCGGGACTCACTGATTTACTTAGGTTTTTAGTTTGTGTAAATAGTTCATTATGTAATTAATGATAACAATTATCTTTTAACAACATTTTTATTTTAATTGCGTTTGAACAGCAGTTTTACTTAAACAGTACACAAGAAACACAAACATTGCAAACGTAACACAAAAAGAAACAGTAGAACTAAAACCATCACTGCACAAAGGATAACTAAAACCAGTTTTTTTCACATGATTTTCATCTTTTTCAGAACGACAAGACAACTCCATAAAATGCAGTACTATACCACTCTTTATGTATTAAATTTTTTTGCAATAAACCAGCTTTTTTACATAGTTTTTATCTTTTTCAGAACGACAAGACAACTCCATAAAATGCAGTACTATACCACGCTTTATGTATTAAATTTTTCTGCAATAAACCAGCTTTTTTCACATGGTTTTCATCTTTTTCAGAACGACAAGACAACTCCATAAAACGCAGTACTATACCACGCTTTATGTATTAAATTTTTCTGCAATAAATAACGGCATCATTGTAGTTATTTTGTGTGCTCAAAAATTAGTAAAAGCAAATATTTCATTAAAAGTAAGGTTTTTTTACTAAAAGCAAATATTTCATTAAATGGCTCAACCTCTTCGTCCACCAAAGTGCAACTGTGGAAAAGAATGCTCGATGCAAAATTGTTGGGACGGTGGTGAAGTTGGACGCCGCTACTGGTGCTGTATGAACCAGTTATCCAAGGTTCCCCGCGAACCTATTTGTGATTTTGAGGAATGGGTTGATGAACCATGTTATCAGGAATGCTACAGAGAACAACTGCAGTTTCTTCATAATATGTGTTTATGCCAACGGGAAACACAAAGAGAAAGCGATAGAATTATTGTAGAAATGAGGGCGAAACTGAAGGAGGTGGGAGAAGAAAAATGGAAAGCACAATGGAATTGTGAAACACAAAAGGAACGAAAAAAAAATATAAAGGGGAACTTGCGGAGGTGAAGGCGAAACTGAAAGAGGTAGAAGAAGAAAAAGAACGAATGAAAGAACGATTTAAGTGGTTGGAGCGGAGAATAAATGGCAACCGAGACTAAACATTGGCATGTATGTGTTTAGTGTATTTTTCATATTTCATGTATTTTTATTATGTTGGCCTGTTATGTTTGTGTTTGTGCTGTAGTAATGTTTTATTTACATTTTCCTACAATTAAACAGCTTTTTCTTCACTTATTCCAAATTGTGGAACATAATTTTATTTGATATATATTGCAACATACACAAGTACAAACACGTATTACAAAAAATAATACCAAAATAAAAGACTAGGGGTATCCTTGATAGTTGGGTACATTCGACGAACTTACACCAGGAGCCGGATTACCACCGCCACGCACACCACCTGAAGGACATTTACGACGGTCGTGTCCTATTTGCGAGAATATACCACATTTACGCGCATAAACGGTGTCACCAACATCCATTTGGTTCCGTATACGCGTTCTCTTTTGCACTTGCAGCTTGCGCAAATAGTCCTTGTTACATACCATCTTAAAAGGTTCCGACGGCCAATAATGCTCAGCACCTAATGGTTGCAACTTCCCATTATACGTGTCTACGTATGCAGCAACACTGTATTGCCTATCAATATAGTTTGTTGCCCCATATCCAACTTGTTGAAAGTACTTCAACGCATGTGCGCACGATATGTGGTAGATGGTCCATTTCCCACATGAACATAACCTTCTATTTTCATTCACTGTATGTAGATTATTCCCACGGTGTCCGCGGATAGCGGTCTTAACTTCAAAAACACCCCGTTTATGATCATACTGAATAAATGAATGTCACTGTGCTCGCCTCCTGGACCTTTCAAATCTTCTCATGGGTATTGACATAAATTGAACACTCATGTCCATCAATGCTGATGCAGCTGCATGCCTTTCAACAAACCTCTCTGCACTCTGTTTGAATGTCATGCGGACCATGGCAGTGACAGGTAGTCCACGGGCAGACTTCAACAAGCCGTTGAATGACTCCGACACGTTTGTAGTGAGGGCTCCCCATCGTCTTCCGCCATCAGCATGTAATGTCCACATGTGAAGCTCATGCCCCATCAACCAAGTATAGGCTCGTGGTTCTAATTGCCGGATCGCTTCCATGCGCCTCGTGAATTTGTACTGCTGGTGCTCAGTTGCAGCCATCCACATTAAGTCATGCAATGCCTTGTCAGGATATTTCTTCTGGAAATTGGCCTTCAGGTGACGCACACAGTAACGGTGGTATACATATGGTTCCTATCATTCAGGCAAGTGACGTACAGAACTTAAAATACCACCATGCCGATCTGATATTAGACAAATACCTGAACGCTGTTTGACAACGTGCTACTTCAAGTAGTTCAAAAAAAGCGTCCATGTCTCTTCACTTTCGTTGGCACATATGGAAAAAGCTAGTGGAAATATTTGCCCGTTGGCATCTACTGCAACTGCAATCAAAATCTTAATATCATACTTTCCATAGACATGAGTACCGTCTATGGAAATAATAGAAAGAAAATGCACAAAACCATCAATTGTTGGTTTAAATGACCAGAACACATAGTTGAAAATATATTACGGTCTGTCCGGACTCCGCTCACGCCTCCATTCAACAACAGTCCCGGGGTTAAAGTGTTGCAGTGCGGCCATGTACCTGGGCAGATTTGAAAAGACTTATCCCAATCGCCATAAATAAGTTCAAAGGCACGTTTGCGACCGAGATATGCCTTTCTTTTGGTTATAGTACAACCATACTCCTGGTGGACTGCTGTAATACACTCTTTAATCTTGAACCTAATGAACACTTTCAAATATGGAATCAAGACAAGAGAAATCAAGTCCACATCCAAGTTGAAGTGATTCTCATTATATGTGTCCATTTCACATTTGTGCTCACTAATAAATTTACCCACTTTCCACAAACCTGATTTCTTCTTGGTGGCACGCAACATCCAGTGACAACCCATAAAGTCTCTACGACATACAACCTTGTATTTCTCCGTAGTTGACTCACTTACCGTCATCTCACGGCACTCTCTTATACTGTAGATTTTTATAGCCCTAATTAAGCGAGCTTTATCAGGGAAATACATGCCCTTTATCAGAACAGCTGGTCTAGACTCATCCCACTTCGCTGACCGAAATTCATCATCATCCCTTGTGAGGGCATCCACGTTCGGCATGCTTGGAAAATTATCAAGGTAGGGAATATTCCGCTCATGAAATGGTACGTGGGACTCGTACACTCTTGGTCTAGCGGGAGGTGGAGAAACATGCTCCTTCGTCAGCTCAGGTTCAACATTCACTTCCTCCTCATCATGGAAGGGTGTGTCATCTCTAGACTCATCCGCATTGTTGCCATAATCAATATCATCTTCCTGACTCTGCACATCTGCCAAATCACGAGTAAATACGCCATCTATGGGCAACTGTGTGAGGTTAGGAGCTTCAAGAATCTCGTTTTCACTGCACAAAAATAACAAAATGATAATATACCCAACTAGATAAATACTTTAGATATAGCTATATCACTTTACTTACAAGTCGTACTGTCTTGACGTTTCATGATGGATATTTGCTTGTTGGTGATGACTCCCGGATGGACCACCGTGGTCTAATACTCCAGAACTACACATATTCCAACTAGGGGCGGGGTCATAACTTGTAAAATTCGTATTCGGACGGTACCCCCTATGAAAAATATGAGTGTTAATACAAATCCAATTAAAACATAAAATAAACATCGCTAAAGCACCCACGGAATTGAAGTTTACCAGTCGTCTTGTTGATTATATAAAGTCGAAAAATTATTTTGCGGCTGCTCATTCGCTGGTGGTGACAAGTTTAAATCAAGGCAAGCTCTTTCATCAGCAATCTGTCCGGCAAAAACTGCTCCAGAATAACCACCCGATGACTGGGGGTTATCCTTACTATGCACACCCTCATTATTGGGAACGTCTTCCACCTTGACGTATATTTCCAATAATTTTATTACAATAAATTCCCTATATTCATCCGGAATCCGCAAAAAATCTCTAAGAGTTTCATCATCCTCGATGTTAAACTCAGAATAATAAGCAAACCCCTGCGGAGTCACTGAATACGGAAATCTACCGGTTATTTTAAGGTTAACCGAACGCCGCCTCTCATTCATTTTTTTACGTAACAACGATACCAATTTATCGTACTCCATAGTAAGCGGCAATTTAACATGACATTGTGGAGGTGAGTTATACCTCACAGAGTTATTCTCCAACACAACCTCACCCCCCCCCCCAATATAGTGAAACCCTTATTTTTGCCACTTCAGACATTGTAAAAAAATGATTGATAAGAAGAAGAGAGAAGTATGAACGTAAGTTTGAAGATTGAATGAATTTTCATAAAATTGAAACACCTTTAAATAAGGCAAGTCCGAATGTAAAACGCAGTACAATACTACGTTTTATGTATTAAATTATTGTTATGTCAGTTCATTATTGGTGGGCCAAAAGCAGAGTAAAACGTAGTATAACCCTGCGAACAACCTTATAAAACGCAGTATTATACTGCGAATTACAAAAAAAATAAAATAAAGTAAAATGCAGTATGGTACTGCGAATTACAAAAAAAAAATTTAAAGTAAAACGCAGTACCATACTGCGTTTTACTTTAACGGACTAATTTCCGTTAACGTAGTTCGCAGTATAGTACTGCATTTTACTCATTTATGTAACTTTTTTTTAAGCAGTATAAAAGTGGTTTTTGTCCAAAAAAATATCAAAAGTGTTTTGGACTCCACATTACGATATGAAGCAATTTATTGTTATTTTTCTTAGAGAAAACAAATGTTCACTTAATGATAGCAACAAAATATTCACTTGGGAAGTGGATTTTATTAAAGCGCGAATATTTGCCGCCATTAACGCTATTATAGAATCGACGCTTCAATTGTCACTTCCAATTAATTGCGTGGCATCTTTTTATTGGTTCTGCGACTTTGCATCGCTTTTTACGGCTTCACTAATTACGAAGCGATAGTTCTCATTATGACCTTTCCATCGTTGCAATCTTTGGGTGGATAAACTAGGGTTCCTAATTAACAAATTTGATCCTAAACCTTTGGACTGCTTTCTTTTGTCAATCTCTACCAATTTTATCATCCTGTTTATTCATAAAGATTAAGCATTTTATTCTGTATCAAACATTTGAAAACTGTGACATTTCCCCACCTATTCTGGAACAAGTTCTGATTTACTCATTTAAATTTGTTTTTTCTTCTTAATTATGATATAATAGTGGTTTTAAGAGAGAACTTCTAATAAGCTAGGAGTATTAATTAGCAGAAGGTTGAGGTGCAAAATGTATGCTCTCTCAAATTTTCAGCTTCTTTCTCTTAGAAAACTGTAATGATGTAAAGGTTTAGCTTGATTTTTTTTTTCGAAATGTGTTGCCAATAGGGTTCAACCCCTTGCCACCAAGGAGGAAAGTTCCACCTTTTGCCACTGGCACCTTAGCGTCTTTTTAAGTTTAGCTTGATTATTTTTTTGTTGAATATGCTTTCTTTGATCATGTTCTTTTGAAAATCATCCAACAGTTGCCATTGAATATGTTTTTTCTTGAAAAATATTTATCAAAGGAGAATATGTTTTTCTTGAAAAGTGAAAACCATCTAGGAGTTTACTTGTATTTCTGTTCACTTAATCACTTTTATGTTTTTGAGTTTCTTAGCTTATTTCATATGTAAACTAACAAAATTTCTCCACTGATGCAGTGAGCTTGCATGTATGATTTAATTGATTAAGTGGTACAATATTACTTCTCTAAGAATATTAGCTAATTAGATGATTGAAATCTTTCTTTATGTTTGTGTGCTTTCCACCAATTTGGATTACAGGTCCATTTTTTTAATCTTGAAAATGTTTTTACCTTTGCTGATGGGACATGTGGTGTTTACAATGCTTGAAAACTTTAGTATGCAGTAGAAATTATGTACTTAATGTTCTTGGCGGCAACTTTTGTCAAATTCCAGTTTGAAATCAAGAAGCTAGGTGGTCAATGGAATCGTGAGCAGCAGAGGAAGTAACTGAGATCAGCATCAGAGTTGTTCTTCATTTCTTGATTTGTTCTCGAAGTAAGAATGAGGATAGTCGGATTGACTGGAGGAATTGCTTCAGGGAAGAGCACTGTCTCCAATCTTTTCAAAGCTCATGGTATTCCTGTTGTCGATGCTGATATTGTAGCTCGTGTAACTACTTTTTCCTCTTGATTTATCTGTTCTTTTACTGGGTTTATTTAGTACATCAAGTATAAATAGTCTCAAAATATTACGTTTAATTAACTGTTGAATTTGGGCTCTACCTTCACAACTAGGGGTAAGGTCTGCGTACACGTCATCCTCCCCAGGCCCCACTTGAAGGATTACACTGGGTTTGTTATTGTTAACTGTTGAATTTCGGCATACCACTAAAATTTGTGTAAATTTTTGGATAAAGCTCTTTACTGAAAATATTAAATTATGTAGAACCTTTTGAAGAAAGGAACTGGTGGTTGGAAAAAAGTTGTGTCTGCATTTGGTGAGGACATCTTACTGGACAATGGAGAAGTTGATCGTGCAAAGTTAGGTCAAATAGTATTCTCTGATCCAGGAAAGCGTCAGCTTCTTAATAGGTAAAGTTTGTTATGAAAATGATCCACGTATGATTAGTTTTGTATTCAGTATTTCAATTGGATACCATAGTCAATCCAAAAGAAGTGGAAAGTAGTACTTCCCCCTATTTTTCTTATTTTCATCAGAGTAACACAGTGTTGTCAAAGGCGCACTTAAGCCTGAAGCGAGGCTCAAAACATGTTGAGCGCTTCGCCTCGCTTTGTGGGTGCTTTAGTGTCGCATCAAGGCTCTAAGGCATACTTTTCCTTGCCAATGAGTGTAATCCTGAAAATGCAACATTAAACATTTGATATCTCACTTTATCGTAATTTTTTTTCAATTTCATTGTCCATATATTTGTTATTCATGCTTATATTATTAGTCTTGGACTATATATGCATATTTTTACTTTTTTTCCAGTTGCGCCTTTTTTCATTAAAGCCCACGCTTTATTTGCGCTTTGCGCTTAAAGCCCCAAAGGACCTTAGAGCTTTTTTGCGCTTTTCGCCTTTGATAACACCAGTAACATTAATAAAAAAGGATTCAGGGCCATTCCTTTAAAACAATCAAAACTTACAAAGAAAGACTATGCATCTGAAAAACTTCTTCCTATAGCTGATTCTGGTTTGCTATGCTGTGATGAATTTGGAGTTTCCTTGAGAACTTGGTTTCTCTTTCCGCACTAACGAGACATTTTTTTCTGTATCTTGAGATTCCTCATCAACCAATTTTGGGAGTGACATTAAGGATGAACTTGGAGAAATAGAAACTACAAGTAAACACTAAATTATCAAACTTTTGTCTTTCAGAATATTAAACTAAATGTTTCTAACAGCTGTTATCAATGACATTTATTCGACTTTGGTCAGTAAAAAGTAATCCTCTTTTTTGGATTGGCCGATTTAGTAGCTCTTTGAAAAATGAAGGCCAATAAATCCCTCGTGCTTGAAGCTATCTCCATTCATAAAGGCATGTGAAGATAATTGCAAGATTGCTGCTTTCTTGTTAGACGAGATTCACTTTAAGTTGTGCTAACAGAACTACATTTGCTGTAAGAAAGGATAATTTATTATCTGCACTCAATCTTGAAGAGAAAGCGCTCTGCAGAAATGCCATTAAGACCAAATATGACACTACCAAAAAAACCCTCTTCTCACCATGGTCATGGAGTTTGGAAGCACATCAGCTCTATGGAACAAGTTTCACCCTCTTGCTAGCTTTCAAGTTGGGGATGGAGTAAGATAAGCTTCTGGAAATACATAAGGCTAGGTTATTCTCCCAAAAGCAATTCCCTCAACTCTTTAACATCTCCTCCAGTTCCAAGGCAGTGATTGCAGACATTAAATCTTACCAGGGCTGGAAATAACTATTAGGTGTGGACTTGGAGGGTGCTCCCTCTTCTAGAGCTCCTCAACAGTTGTATCGCCTTTCAACCAGGCAGGCAGACACCCTGCTTTGGAAGGGAAAATCCACTTGTCTCTTCTCCGTAAAGTTTAGCTGCAGCACTTTGACCAAACCCCCTTCATCCTTCTAATTGTGACCTTGGAAGAAAATCTGGAGAAATAAAGCTACCTATAAAGTAGAATGCTTTACATGGCTAGTAGCAAAGGAGGCCTACCTTCTCATTGTGCCGTTTTCGGAATTTTACAATGTCAGCACCAATTTCGCCTTTGTTGAGTACACTATAGCTTGCGAGGTCAATCCAATGGCAATGTAGCAATAGTTTTCAATTCTGCTGAAGTTGACACTCAAAAAGATCTTGGCTTCTTGAGATACAAGATAAGGAGCAGCAAAATGTACTTCAATGACAAAATATGTTAAGCTACTAATTTATTTCTTTTTTTTTTTGTCTAAATAATATTTTTGCCTAATTTTTCAGATTGCCCAAGAGTTGAATTGGTGCAATATGACATAAAAGATTTTTGTTCCAATATAAGGTTTTGAACTCGGAATTGTGTTTGCACAGGTTGCTAGCACCATTTATCTCACGTGGTATTTTAATGGAAGTTTTGAAGCTATGGATGAAGGGTTGCTCCATTATTGTTCTTGATGTTCCTCTTTTGTTTGAGGCCAAGATGGATAAGTGGACTAAACCCATTGTTGTCGTTTGGGTTGATCCTGAGACGCAGCTGCAGCGGCTCATGACGAGAGATGGTTCGACGGAGGAGGAAGCCAAGAGCAGGATAAATGCACAGATGCCACTGGATCTTAAGAGATCAAAGGCAGATATTGTGATTGATAACACTGGCACACTTGCGGCTTTGCATGAAGAATTCCAGAAAGTGTTAATTCAGATTACAAAGCCCTTGACCTGGACCGAGTTGATGCTCTCAAGAAAGGGAGCTTTTTTGGCGTTGTTCTCTATTTTTGTCGGTGTTGCTATTTGCCAGAAAAGTTCATGAAGGTAATATCTCACATAATTTGATCCAACACTATGCATGCATCTCTGGATGACAGAAGAGTTGGTCCTTAATCGAGTACTACTGTGTATGTACTGTTTATTTTTAAAAAAACTGTATGTACTTCCAACATGAGTGTTTGTGCTTTATTAGATGCTAGTTCAAGATGTTAAAGTGAAGTACGATAATTTGATTTTACAGTTGGACTGTTTCATTAAAAGCAGGGATTATGATACATTTTGGAATTTCTTTGGAGCACCTGGATCTGATGCTTATTGAAATAAACCCCCAGATACGGTTGGCACATGTTCATGTTCTTTTAACAAGATGTTGCATTCTGAGAAGTCAAATTTACTGAATCTGGCAACGTGACACTAGCTTGATCAAATTTTTTTTTTCTGTTGAAAACCAGTT
This sequence comes from Nicotiana tabacum, assembly GCF_000715075.1. NCBI lineage: Eukaryota > Viridiplantae > Streptophyta > Magnoliopsida > Solanales > Solanaceae > Nicotiana > Nicotiana tabacum. The sequence goes on from NC_134095.1 coordinate 62,800,330, forward strand.
CTCCTTCCATCAGTACGCCCAATAAAAATCATTTTCCCAATAGGATATAGTCATGTGCTGTACAAAATAAAGAAGACCCCAGTTGATGCTTGGTTTATGATAGCATCAAAATTTGCTGTTCCAATGTTGTCTTGCTTCCTGTTTCCCAGTGACTCCTTAATTTTAGCTAGAGGCATGTAATGTCTCCCAGGTTTTGCTTGCTTATTAATGTTATTCTGGTTAATTTGTTAAAGCCTGATGTGTTTTTCAGTAAAAACATCTTGGAGAACTAAAGATTCCCCTAATTGCTCAATCGTGGAATTTTCCTGAATGCCCTAAAGCTAATTTTAGAAATTACTTTGGTTTAGAGTCCAACAGAGTTTATTGGCTTATACCAATGACTGACTTCTATTGAACTAAAAAGGTTGGGAAGAAAAATGCTGCTGGGGGTTAAGGAAATCTTGCTTGCATTATTGCTGGCTGCTATACTAGTTTGTACCATTTCGTATTGCAAAATTCCTGATTCTTTGTGTGAGATCTGTAGTTTGCAAATCTTCAAGAACAAATGAGGGGCGTAGTGTCCATAGTTTTAAGTCTAGGTTTTTACCTAGTTCCTTCATTATGCGAGCTACACCTACGTGGAATAGCTCTTGGATTTGAAGAAGTATAAGGAGTGGGGGTGGGGGGACTTGTCAGTTAGAGGTTCGGCGACTGAATGATGGTAGTAGTAGTAGTAGTAGTAATGTCTCATCAAGAAAATGAAACCATTGACGTGTTATTTGATCTGTATTTTCTGTTCATCTTCTGAGACATTAATTCTTCTAAGAGGTGGCCTAACCTCCATCGTAATTCGTATAGTACTCTTATGTTCCAAATATAATGGAATGTGGTCGTAAATCTGATAATCGCGTGCCCTGCCGAAAAAAAAAAGGCGGAACTTAGAATAACTTCTTGAGTTGTCTACCTTTAAGTTGTGACTAATTTGGGAAGCTAGGAACTAATCTTTCTGTGTTAATGGTAATTTGATTGATCTCAAAATTACTGCAGTAAAAGCACAGTTAGAATGGAATGAGTTTTATTTTGTCAATTCTGCGATATTCATGTCATTCCTGTTGTCCCTGCTTCCTATTCTGGTCTTAATGATACCTATCCTAGAGGTTATTGTTTTTTTTCGTTTTTTTACGATGCCATGTTTCAACCGCGGCTGAGCTAGTCTGACAAATTTTGGCAGATATCTCTGATTGCTAAAGCATAGCTGTTTGTGATGCTTTTTTTAGGGCTGAACATTCGATTGTAATGCTCTGCATCTCCTATGAATGACATACTGAATATCAAGATGGAGGCCTAATAGCAGCGATCCTGCAATGTATAGTTTCAAATATCCTGCATGATGGTGACAGTTAGATAGCATGATATGATCTAGTTCATTAAGAACCAAATGAGTTTTAGATTTGGTAAATTCTAGAAATGATCATAGCCGATCGATGTACGCAATATATTCATTTCTAGACAAGCTCAGGCCTTTGCACATCAGTTTATTAATTGAACTCTACTACTATACATAAGAACATGGACAAGCCGGGCTACCAACAAAATCATCATTGATTTAATCAACAAGGTCTAGAGGACAGACAGCCCACAAGGTTCACTTTTACCTTGTCATCATTTGGGCATTATATACTAGTAAAATTTTAGGTAGCTTAGACAAAAATTTGGGCATTACCATTAATCTTTCCAAAATTTGGATGAATCAGGAAAAGAGAATTCCGACTCCATCAGACAAGATACCATATCATTTGTCAAGGCTAATGCAACTTTAATTTGGTGCTATTGCCTTTTA